>NC_052325.1:24762618-25062618 GCF_016432855.1 Salvelinus namaycush | reverse complement strand
TGTCAAGCAAAGAGGCACTGAGTTTGAAGGTAGGCCTTGAAATACATCCACAGGTACACCTCCAATTGACTCAAATTATGTCAATTAGCCTATCAGAAGCTTCTAAATCCATGACATCATTTTCTGGAATTTTCCAAGCTGTTTAAAGTCACAGTCAACTTTGTGTATGTAAACTTCTGACCCACTGGAATTGTGATACATTGAATTATAAGTGAAATAATCCCTCTGTAAACAATTGCTGGAAAAATGATGTGTCATGCACAAAGTAGATGTCCTAACCGACTTGCCAAAACTATAGTTTGTTAGCAAGAAGTTTGTGGAGTGGTTGAAAAATGAGTTTTAATGACTCCAACCTCAGTTTATGTAAACTTCTGACTTCAACTGTACATATTCCCTCAATTACCTCGACTAACCGGTGCCCCCGCACATTGACTCTGTACCGGTACCCGCTGTATATAGCCTCACCATTGTTATTTCTATTTTCTACTTACCAATTGTTTACTGAACACTTAAAGCATTGTTGGTTAAGGGCTTGTAAGTAAGCATTTCACTGTAAGGTCTACTACACCTGTTGTATTCGGCACATGTGACAAATACAATTTGATTTGATTTGATCCCAGAATCTGAAAGGTTAGGTATCAGGTATTTTACAGGCACACATCTAAATTGTGTTGGTATAAGTATTGCATGTACGTAAACACAGTAAATTCCCAGCCCTAACTATATGACCAAGTTTTTGATGACATCGTCCATCCAGACTCATGACTGATTGACTTATTAATGTGGTCTTTGTCAGAATGGGAGGATAATCTGTGGACTATAGATCCAGAGAGAAACCAGTCGATTGGCCTCTGTAAATGTGTTACAGATCAGGTCAGTCTTTGTGTTCCTGGGTGCTCGCGTGTGTGTGTGTGTGCGTGTCTTCGTGCGTGTGTGTGTCTGTGTGCTAAGGGATGATCCATGATGTTGAAAACTAATTGAGGCCGTGGCCGGCCTGTTTAGCCTCATCTCTCCTCTGATGCAGAGTAATGGCCTGTAGGAGACTGTAGGAGCCTCCACTGGGACAGAGTAATGGCCTGTAGGAGACTGTAGGAGCCTCCACTGGGACAGAGTAATGGCCTGTAGGAGACTGTAGGAGCCTCCACTGGGACAGAGTAATGGCCTGTAGGAGACTGTAGGAGCCTCCACTGGGACAGGGTAATGGCCTGTAGGAGACTGTAGGAGCCTCCACTGGGACAGAGTAATGGCCTGTAGGAGACTGTAGGAGGCTCCACTGGGGCAGAGAGGACATATCGTGCACCACACTCACAGATTAAAGTTATCACCCCACTGGTTGAATCAATGTTGTTTCCATGTCACTTCATCCCAAAAATTATAAGTGATGATGTCGAATCAATGTGGAAAACTGATTGGATTTGAAAAGTCATCAACTTAAGGGAATTTCATATTTCGTTTCACCGAACTTTTAATCTAAACCACATGACAGGGTGACATTTTTGGTTGATTTTATGTTGAATTCACATTAGTTGACAACTCAACCAAATATAAATCAAAACTAGACATTGAAATGACGTCTGTGCCCAGTGGGCTGTCACACACATTTACTGGATACTGCCCCTAACCCCTTCACTAGCATGTAGCCCCCTTCACGAGCATGTAGTCCCCTTCACGAGCATGTCAAATCAAAGTTTATTTGTCACGTGCGGCAAATACAACAGGTGTAGACCTTACAGTGAAATGCTTACTTACAAGCCCTAACCAACAGTGTACTTTTTAAGTAATAGGTATTAGGTAAACAATAGATATGTAAAGAAATACAACAACAACAAAAAACAGTAAAATGACAGTGAAAATAACAGTAGCGAGGCTATATACAGGTGGTACCGGTTCAGAGTCAATGTGCGGGGGCACCGGTTAGTTGGGCTAATTGAGGTAATATGTACATGTAGGTATAGTTACAGTGACTATGCATAGATGATAAACAGAGAGAGGAAGCAGCGTAAAAGAGCGATTGGAGGGGGGGGGGGGGGCACAATGCAAATAGTCCGGGTAGCCGTTTCATTACCTGTTCAGGAGTCTTATGGCTTGGGGGTAAAAGCTGTTGAGAAGCCTTTTGGTCCTAGACTTGGCGCTCCGGTACCACTTGCCGTGCGGTAGCAGAGAGAGTCTATGACTGGGGTGGCTTGGTCTTTTACAATTTTTAGGTCCTTCCTCTGACAACGCCTGGTGTAGAGGTCGTGGATGGCAGGCAGTTTAGCCCCAGTGAAGTACTGGGCCGTACGCACTACCCTCTGTAGTGCCTTGCGGTCGGAGGCCGAGCAATTGCCATACCAGGCAGTGATGCAACCCGTCAGGATGCTCTCGATGGTGCAGCTGTAAAACCTTTTGAGGATCTGAGGGCCCATGCCAAATCTTTTCAGTCTCCTGAGGGGGAATAGGTTTTGTTGTGCCCTCTTCATGACTGTGTTTGGACCATTCTAGTTTGTTGTTGATGTGGACACCAAGGAACTTGAAGCTCTCAACCTGCTCCACTACAGCCCTGTCGATGAGAATGGGGGCTGCTCGGTCCTCCTTTTCCTGTGGTCCACAATCATCTCCTTTGTCTTGATTATGTTGAGGGATAGGTTGTTATTCTGGCACCAGCTGGCCAGGTCTCTGACCTCCTCCCTATAGGCTGTCTTGTCATTGTCGGTGATCAGGCCTACCACTGTTGTGTCGTCTGCAAACGTAATGATGGTGTTGGAGTAATGGCTGGCCATGCAGTCGTGGGTGAACAGGGAGAACAGGAGGGGACTGAGCAGGCCCCCTTGAAAGGCTCCAGTGTTGAGGATCAGCATGGCAGATGTGTTGCTACCTACCCTCACCACCTGGGGCGACCCGTCAGGAAGTCCAGGATCCAGTTGCAGAGGGAGGCATTTAGTCCCAGGATCCCTAGCTTGGTGAATAGCTTTGAGGGCACAATTGTGTTGAACACTGAGCTGTAGTCAGTGAGTAGCATTCTCACGTGGGTGTTCCTTTTGTCCAGGTGGGAAAGGGCAGTGTGGAGTGCAAAAGAGATCGCATCATCTGTGGATCTGTTTGAGCGGTATGCAAATTGTAGTGAGTCTAGGGTTTCTGGGATAATGGTGTTAATGTTAGCCATTACTAGCCATTCAAAACACTTCATGGCTACCGACGTGAGTACTACGGGTCTGTAGTCATTTAGGCAGGTTACTTTAGTGTTCTTGAGCACAGGGACTATGGTGGTATGCTTGAAGCATGTTGGTATTACAGACTCAATCAGGGACATGTTGAAAATGTCAGGGCAGATAACTGCCAGTTGGTCAGCACATGCCCGGAGCACACGTCCTGGTAATCCGTCTGGCCCAGCGACCTTGTGAATGTTGACCTGTTTAACCTCTCTAGGGTATGTGGGACGGTAGCATCCCACCTCGTCAACAGCCAGTGAAACTGCAGGGCGCCAAATTCAAAACAACAGAAATCCCATAATTTAAATTCCTCAAACATACAAGTATTTTACACATTT
This sequence comes from Salvelinus namaycush, assembly GCF_016432855.1. Classification (NCBI taxonomy): domain Eukaryota; kingdom Metazoa; phylum Chordata; class Actinopteri; order Salmoniformes; family Salmonidae; genus Salvelinus; species Salvelinus namaycush. The sequence goes on along the minus strand of NC_052325.1, from coordinate 25,059,092 downwards.
TAAAGCTACACTTGTTGTAAATCCAGCCAAAGTGTCCGATTTCAAAAAGGTTTTACGACGAAAGCACACCAAATGATTATGTTAGGTATGAGCCAAGTCACAGAAAAAGACAGCCATTTTTCCAGCTAAAGAGAGCAGTAACAAAAAGCAGAAAGAGATAAAATTAATCACTAACCTTTGATAATCTTCATCAGATGACACTCATAGGACTTCATGTTACACAATACATGTATTTTTTGTTCGGTAAAGTTCATATTTATATAAAAAAAATCTGAGTTTAGGCAAGACGCTACTGTATCACTTTGCAAAAAGCCTGAGAAAATGCAGAGCGCCAAATTAAAATTAATTACTATGAAAATTACTATAAAATCTAACTTTCATTAAATCACACATGAAAGATACCAAATTAAAGCTACACTGGTTGTGAATCCAGCCAACATGTCAGAATTCAAATAGGCTTTTCAGCGAAAGCATGCGAGGCTATTATCTGAGCATAGCACCATAGTAAACAAGAGAGAAAACATTTCAACCCAGCAGGCGCGACACAAAACGCAGAAATAAAAATATAATTCATGCCTTACCTTTGACGAGCTTCTGTTGTTGGCACTCCAATATGTCCCATAAACATCATAAATGGTCCTTTTGTTCGATTGATTCCATCGATATATATCGAAAATTTCCATTTATTTGGCGCGTTTGATCCAGAAAAACACTGGTTCCAACTTGCTCAAACGTGACGACAAAATATCTCAAAGGTTACCTGTAAACTTTGCCAAAAAATGTCAAACTACTTTTGTAATACAACTTTAGGTATTTTTTAACGTTAATAATCGATAAAATTAAAGACGGGATGATATGTGTTCAATACAGGATTAAAATGATATGTAGCATGCCTTCTGTTTGATTGAAGCGCATGTCCAGGACACCTGGAGTGCCTCGACTTCAAGATGGCCGTATTTCTTCATTACACAAAGGAATAACCTCAACCTATTTCTCAGGACTGTTGACATCTAGTGGAAGACGTAGAAATCTGGTTTCCCAATGAAAACTCATTGAAAAGACAGTGACCTCAAAAAAAAAAATCTGAATGGTTTGTCCTCGGGGTTTCTCCTGCTAAATAAGTTCTGTTATACTCAGACATGATTCAAACAGTTTTAGAAGCTTCAGTGTTTTCTATCCAAATCTACTAATAATATGCATATCTTATCTCCTGGGGATGAGTAACTGGCAGTTTAATTTGGGTATGCTTTTCATCCAAACGTGAAAATGCTGCCACCTACCCTAGAGAAGTTAAAGGTCTTACTCACGTCGGCTACGGAGAGCGTGATCACAGTCATCTGGAATAGCTGATGCTCTCATGCATGCCTCGAAGCTTTCTACCTCTCCCCTCTCTCTCCCTCTTATCTCTCCTGTGTAAACATTCGGTCAGAACAGCTGTGGCACTTCAAAGATAGGCTGCTCTAGCCTACGGACACACACTGAGACACACATGTAGCCCCCTTCACTAGCATGTAGCCCCCTTCTCTAGAATGTAGCCCACTTCTCTAGCATGTAGTCAATGGTGTTCTCAGATGGTTCAGTGTCTCTCCTGTGAGTCCTCTCTCTCTTCCTCCCCACCTCTCTCACTTTCTCCACCCTCTCTCCCATATAAACATTTGGTCAGAACAGCTGTAGCACTTCAAAGATTGCCTGCTCTAGCCTACGGACACACACTGAAACCCCCCCAAGCCATAAGATTGCTAAATAGCTACCCAGGCTATCTACATTGACCCCTTTTTGCACAAGCTTTTTAACTCATCACATACACTGCTGCTACTGTTTACTATCTGTCACTTTATTCCTAGGTATATGTACAGTACCAGTAAAAAGTTGACACACCTACTCATTCCAGGGTTTCTTTATTTTTACTATTTTCTACATTGTATAATAATAGTGAATACATTAAAACTATGAAATAACACATATGGAATCATGTAGTAACCAAACAAATGTTATTCGAAGTAGCCACCCTTTGCCTTGATGACAGCTTTGCACACTTTTGGCATTCTCTTAACCAGCTTCACCTGGAATGCTTTCCCAACAGTCTTGAAGGAGTTCCCACATATGCTAAGCACTTGTTGGCTGCTTTTCCTTCACTCTGCGGTCCAACTCATCCCAAACCATCTCAATTGGGTTGAGGTTGGGTGATTGTGGAAGCCAGGTCATCTGATGCAGCACTCCATTACTCCCCTTCTTGGTCAATTAGCCCTTACACAACCTGGAGGTGAGTTGGATCATTGTGCTTTTGAAAAACAAATGATAGTCCCACTAAGTGCAAACCAGATGGGATGGCATATTGCTGAAGAATGCTGTGGTAGCCATGCTGGTTAAGTGTGCCTTGAATTCTAAATAAATCACAGACAGTGTCACCAGCTAAGCAGTCCCACACCATCAAACCTCCTCCTCCATGCTTCACGGTGGGAACCACACATGCGGAGATCATCCGTTCACCTACTCTGCGTTTCACAAAGATATGGCGGATGGAACCAAAAATAGCAAATTTCGACTCATCAGACTAAAGAACAGATTAACACCGATCTAATCAAATAAAATAAAATTGTATTTGTCACATGCGCCGAATACAACAAGTGTAGACCTTACAGGGAAATGCTTACTTACAAGCCCTTAACCAACAATGCTTTAAGAAGTTTTCAGATTTTTTAAAAATAAATGTGATATAAAAAATAGATAAGTAAAAAATGTAAAATAGAAAATAAAAGTAACAAATAAGAAACAGCAGCAGTAAAATAACAAGCGAGGCTATATACAGGGGGTACCGGTACAGAGTCAATGTGCGAGGGCACATGTTAGTCGAGGTAATATGTACATGTAGGTAGAGTTAAAGTGACTACGCATAGATTATAAACAGAGAGTAGCAGCAGCGTAAAAGAGGGGTCTGGGTAGCCCTTTGATTAGCTGTTCATGAGTCTCATGGCTTGGGGGTAGAAGTTGTTAAGAAGCCTTTTAGACCTAGACTTGGCGCTCCTGTACCGCTTGCCGTGCGGTAGCAGAGAGGACAGTCTATGACTAGGGTGGCTGGAGTCTTTGACAATTTTTAGGGCCTTCCCATGACTACCCTCTCTAGTGCCTAGCGGTCGGAGGCCAAGCAGTTGCCATACCAGTGTCGTGTCTTTGGCATCAATAAAGTGAATATTTTATCAATTCTCTAATTATTATTACGTGATTAAACTAATCATGTAAATGTAATTAACTAGAAAGTCGGGGCACCAAGGAAAATCTTCAGATTACAAAGTTATAATTTTCCTAATATAACTTCAGATATTTTAATATCTTATCAATTAGTCTTCTAATTAATGAATTATTCTTTACCTCACGTTAGTCTCATTCCAAACATAGTAAAATGTTGGTTATCTGCACGAACCCAGCCTTTACTATGAATCATCCATACATCAATTGACTTAATCATTTATTTACTAACTAACTAAATAATCACAGAAATGCATAAACAGACAACACAGTAGATATGGTTACAAGGTAATGATAGGGGATGTTCCCTAGTGGGCTAAGCCGATATGACGGCTTGGTGGACAAAGGGAAGTGGGTGTGTACTGAAAAGGGCTGGAACAACAAAAGGAGTCTGTCACGCCCTGACCATAGTAACCTGTTTTTTTCTCTGTGTTGGTTGGGGCGTGATAGTGACTTGGGTGGTCATCTAGGTGTTTTTTGTATTTCTATGGTGGCCTGATATGGTTCCCAATCAGAGGCAGCTGTTTATCGTTGTCTCTGATTGGGGATCATATTTAGGTAGCCATTTCCCCATTGGTATTCGTGGGATCTTGTCTACATTGAGTTGCCTGAGTGCTCTCCAGTAGCTTCACGTTTCGTTTATGCTTTATTATTATGGTGAGTTTCAGTTTATTAAAAATATGTGGAACTCTATTCACGCTGCGCCTTGGTCTACTCATTTCAACAAGCGTGACAGAGTCACTACACAGTTGATAAATATATTAATTGAAATGCTAATCCTTTGCACATGAATGCTCACTCATTCGGGAATAACTGCAATCAATATACACTGCTCAAAAAAATAAAGGGAACACTTAAACAACACAATGTAACTCCAAGTCAATCACACTTCTGTGAAATCAAACTGTCCACTTAGGAAGAAACACTGATTGACAATACATTTCACATGCTGTTGTGCAAATGGAATAGACAAAAGGTGGAAATTATAGGCAATTAGCAAGACACCCCCAATAAAGGAGTGGTTCTGCAGGTGGTGACCACAGACCACTTCTCAGTTCCTATGCTTCCTGGCTGATGTTTTGGTCACTTTTGAATGCTGGCGGTGCTTTCACTCTAGTGGTAGCATGAGACGGAGTCTACAACCCACACAAGTGGCTCAGGTAGTGCAGCTCATCCAGGATGGCACATCAATGCGAGCTGTGGCAAGAAGGTTTGCTGTGTCTGTCAGCGTAGTGTCCAGAGCATGGAGGCGCTACCAGGAGACAGGCCAGTACATCAGGAGACGTGGAGGAGGCCGTAGGAGGGCAAAAACCCAGCAGCAGGACCGCTACCTCCGCCTTTGTGCAAGGAGTCACCAAATGAAACACACTCGTCATACCCGTTCTTTAAGTGTCCATGGACCATTTCCACCTTCTCACAAATGGACATTTTATATCAAATCCCCATTTTGGGGGATTTAGGAGTTCGCCATGTGAAATCCTTTGTTCTCTCTATTTGTCTCGTTCTGCATGGCCAGGGGGAGAGAGTCTCCTCCAGGAATGTACAACCTGAGATAACAGAACCTAGGTGTAGGAGAGAGGGGGGGACTAGCTATACCCAGAAAGGGCCACGTCATGACACCAGGCAGTGATGCAACCGGTCTGGATGCTCTCGATGGTGCAGCTGTTGAACCTTATGAAGATCTTAGGACCCATGCCAAATCTTTTCAGTCTCTTGAGGGGGAATAGGCTTTGTTGTGCCCTTTTCATGACTGTCTTAGTGTGTTTGGACCATTCTAGTTTGTTGGTGAAGCTCTCAACCTGTTCCACTACAGCCTGTTGATGAGAATGGGGGCATGCCCGGTCCTCCTTTTCCTGTAGTCCACAATCATCTCCTTTGTCTTGATCGCGTTGAGGGAGAGGTTGTTGTCCTGGCACCACACGGCCAGGTCTCTGACCTCCTCCCTATAGGCTGTTTCATCATTGTCGCTGATCAGGCCTACCACTGTTGTGTCATCGGCAAACTTGATAATGGTGTTGGAGTCGTGCCTGGCCATGCAATCATGAGTAAACAGGGAGTAAAGGAGGGGACTGAGCACGCACCCCTGAGGGGCCCCCGTGTGGAGGATCAGCATGGCAGATGTGTTGTTTGTCTATTCTTACCACCTGGGGGTAGCCCGTCAGGAAGTACAGGATCCATTGCTTGTGTTTCTTGGCCCAAGCAAGTCTCTTCTTCTTGTTGGTGTCCTTTAGTAGTGGTTTCTTTGTAGCAATTTGACCATGAAGGCCTGATTCACGCATTCTCCTCTGAACAGTTGATGTTGAGATGTGTCTATTACTTGAGCATTAATTTGGGCTGCAATCTGAGGTGCAGTTAACTCTGATGAACTTATCCTCTGCAGCAGAGGTAACTTCCTTTCCTGTGGCAGTCCTCATGAGAGCCAGTTTCATCATAGAGCTTGAATGTTTTTGCGACTGCACTTGAAGAAACGTTCAAAGTTCTTGACATTTTCCGTATTGACTGTCGTTTCTCTTTGCCTATTTGAGCTGTTCTTGACATAATATGGACTTGGTCTTTTACCAAATAGGGATATCTTCTGTATACCACCCCTACCTTGTCCTTCCTTAAGAAGGAAAGAAATTAGCAATGCACACCTGTTAATTGAAATGCATTCCAGGTGACTACCTCATGAAGCTGGTTGAGAGAATGCCAAGAGTGTGCAAAGCTGTCATCAAGGCAAAAGGTGGCTACTTTGAAGAATCTCAAATATGAAACATATTTTATTTTGTTTAACACTTTTTTGGTTACCACATGATTCCATGTGTGTTATTTCATAGTTTTAATGTCTTCACTATGATTCTACAATGTAGAAAATTGTAAACATAATGAAAAACCCTTGAATGAGTAGGAGTGTCCAAACTTTTGACTGGTACTGTACTGTATATGTCTGCCTCAATGACCTTGTACCCCTGCACATCGACTCAGTACTGGTACCCCTTGTATATAGCCAAGTTATCGTCTTTCTCTCTGCATTATTGGGAAGAGCTGTAAGTTAGCATTCCACTGTCAGTCCACACCTGTTGTTTGCGAAGCATGGGATTAATAAAATGTGATTTCATTTGACACACTGACACACACTGACTCACACTCAGGGAGGAGGGGGAGAGGGCCTAGAGGGATGGAGTGTACAGCACAGGGAGAAGGAGGAGGGCAGCAGAGGAGGACTGGAGGAGTGCACGGGGGGAGGAGAGCATATCTGCGCCCTCTTGTCTAGGGATCAGCGTTCAGGGACAATGAAGGAGGGCCATTGAGAGTCCTGTCACATTCGTCAGTAGGACTGGGGGGGGAGTGGAAGGGAGTGGAGAGGGGACAGGGGGAGTGAAGTGGAGAAGAGGGGAGTGGAGAGGGGGACGGAGGAAGGAAGGGAATGGAGGGGGTAAAAGATGGAGGGAATGTAGGGGATGGGGGAACAGAGGAGTTGGAGGGGAGTGGAGGATGGAAGGGGTGCAAGCCTGAATAGGGTACTCTATCAGTGACTTCAAGAGGACGAAGCAAGGCGGGGCGTGGGCTCATTGAAGTGATGGCTTCGAGTAAAGTAGAGCTAGTAGGCTATAACAGACAGTACAGAGATGGATGATCTCTTTGCCTCCTCTCCACACCTTCATCACAGATCATGCACATAACGCTCACTTGGTTCGACAGAGATTTGGAGGTTGAGTCAAGGATATAGGGAGGGTAAATATATTCAACAGTAAATAGATTCTCAGAGTTCAGTAAATTGATTGTTAGTCCATACCATTATGGTTGAGTGAGTATGTATACTGTACAGATGTAGGATCTTAATTTGATAACTCTGTTGCAGGAGAACTCTTCTGCAATGCATGAGAAGAGGAGAGAGCCTTGTAGCGTATTTTAGGTTGATAAAGGCTTCTGAAGATTGTTATTTTCACTTTTAAATTTCAGACTGGATTTTCCCTTATGATAAGAGTCTGTGTACGTACAAGTCCACTGATTGCAGTCTCAAGCGGTCACAGCAATCTTTTTAAATACCATACTTGCTGTAGCCCACTGAAGCAAACTGTAACGGTCGTCTTTAGGTGAGAGAGTGGACCAAGGCGCAGCGGGTGATGAATACATAATGATTTGTTTAAAGAGACGAACACTGACACGAAATACACTTGATAATTTACAAAATAACAAACAAACGACGTAGACCGACCTGAACATGAGAACTACATATAACGAAGAACGCACGAACAGGAACAGACTACATACACGAACGAAAACGAAACAGTCCCGTGTGGTGCGACATACACAGACACAGGAACACAATCACCCACAAACAAACAGTGAGAACAGCCTACCTCAATATGGTTCTCAATCAGAGGAAACGTAAAACACCTGTCCCTGATTGAGAACCATATCAGGCCAATAGACAATGAACCTAAACATAGAAACACATAACATAGAATGCCCACCCCAACTCACGCCCTGACCAACTAAACACATACAAAAACAAGGAAAACAGGTCAGGAACGTGACACAAACACTCTGAAATACCTGTGTCTTCTCTCCAGACACATTTTGTTCGGCAGGTAGCCTAGTGGTTAAGAGCGTTGAGCCAGTAACCGAAAAGTCACTGGTTAGAATCCCAGAGCCAACTAGGGGAAAAATCTGTCTGTGTTCTTCCCTAATTGCTCCTGTAAATCGCTCTGGATAAGAGTGTCTTCTAAATGACTAAGATGTAAATGATTCACAAACCATAATGAATAGTCAACATGCTTGTGGTCATATGTCACAGAGCGACCTAGTCTTATCTACAGAGTGCTATCCATGTTTAAGCAAGAGCCATTTCCCATCGCTCCAACTGTCTGGCTCACTGTTAGCGGTTTGTTTCATTAACACTTCCCATCGCTCCAACTGTCTGGCTCACTGTTAGCGGTTTGTTTCATTAACACTTCCCATCGCTCCAACTGTCTGGCTCACTGTTAGCGGTTTGTTTCATTAACACTTCCCATCGCTCCAACTGTCTGGCTCACTGTTAGCGGTTTGTTTCATTAACACTTCCCATCGCTCCAACTGTCTGGCTCACTGTTAGGGGTTTGTTTCATTAACACTTCCCATCGCTCCAACTGTCTGGCTCACTGTTAGCGGTTTGTTTCATTAACACTTCCCATCGCTCCAACTGTCTGGCTCACTGTTAGGGGTTTGTTTCATTAACACTTCCCATCGCTCCAACTGTCTGGCTCACTGTTAGCGGTTTGTTTCATTAACACTTCCCATCGCTCCAACTGTCTGGCTCACTGTTAGGGGTTTGTTTCATTAACACTTCCCATCGCTCCAACTGTCTGGCTCACTGTTAGGGGTTTGTTTCATTAACACTTCCCATCGCTCCAACTGTCTGGCTCACTGTTAGTGGTTTGTTTCATTAACACTTCCCATCACTCAAACCGCTAACAGTGAGCCAGACAGTTGGTTTCATTAACACTTCCCATCGCTCCAACTGTCTGGCTCACTGTTAGCGGTTTGTTTCATTAACACTTCCCATCGCTCCAACTGTCTGGCTCACTGTTAGCGGTTTGTTTCATTAACACTTCCCATCGCTCCAACTGTCTGGCTCACTGTTAGCGGTTTGTTTCATTAACACTTCCCATCGCTCCAACTGTCTGGCTCACTGTTAGCGGTTTGTTTCATTAACACTTCCCATCGCTCCAACTGTCTGGCTCACTGTTAGGGGTTTGTTTCATTAACACTTCCCATCACTCAAACCGCTAACAGTGAGCCAGACAGTTGGTTTCATTAACACTTCCCATCGCTCCAACTGTCTGGCTCACTGTTAGCGGTTTGTTTCATTAACACTTCCCATCGCTCCAACTGTCTGGCTCACTGTTAGCGGTTTGTTTCATTAACACTTCCCATCGCTCCAACTGTCTGGCTCACTGTTAGCGGTTTGTTTCATTAACACTTCCCATCGCTCCAACTGTCTGGCTCACTGTTAGGGGTTTGTTTCATTAACACTTCCCATCGCTCCAACTGTCTGGCTCACTGTTAGCGGTTTGTTTCATTAACACTTCCCATCGCTCCAACTGTCTGGCTCACTGTTAGGGGTTTGTTTCATTAACACTTCCCATCGCTCCAACTGTCTGGCTCACTGTTAGCGGTTTGTTTCATTAACACTTCCCATCGCTCCAACTGTCTGGCTCACTGTTAGGGGTTTGTTTCATTAACACTTCCCATCGCTCCAACTGTCTGGCTCACTGTTAGCGGTTTGTTTCATTAACACTTCCCATCGCTCCAACTGTCTGGCTCACTGTTAGGGGTTTGTTTCATTAACACTTCCCATCGCTCCAACTGTCTGGCTCACTGTTAGTGGTTTGTTTCATTAACACTTCCCATCGCTCCAACTGTCTGGCTCACTGTTAGGGGTTTGTTTCATTAACACTTCCCATCGCTCCAACTGTCTGGCTCACTGTTAGCGGTTTGTTTCATTAACACTTCCCATCGCTCCAACTGTCTGGCTCACTGTTAGGGGTTTGTTTCATTAACACTTCCCATCGCTCCAACTGTCTGGCTCACTGTTAGGGGTTTGTTTCATTAACACTTCCCATTGCTCCAACTGTCTGGCTCACTGTTAGTGGTTTGTTTCATTAACACTTCCCATCACTCAAACCGCTAACAGTGAGCCAGACAGTTGGTTTCATTAACACTTCCCATCGCTCCAACTGTCTGGCTCACTGTTAGCGGTTTGTTTCATTAACACTTCCCATCGCTCCAACTGTCTGGCTCACTGTTAGCGGTTTGTTTCATTAACACTTCCCATCGCTCCAACTGTCTGGCTCACTGTTAGGGGTTTGTTTCATTAACACTTCCCATCGCTCCAACTGTCTGGCTCACTGTTAGCGGTTTGTTTCATTAACACTTCCCATCGCTCCAACTGTCTGGCTCACTGTTAGCGGTTTGTTTCATTAACACTTCCCATCGCTCCAACTGTCTGGCTCACTGTTAGCGGTTTGTTTCATTAACACTTCCCATCGCTCCAACTGTCTGGCCCACTGTTAGCGGTTTGTTTCATTAACACTTCCCATCGCTCCAACTGTCTGGCTCACTGTTAGCGGTTTGTTTCAGTAACACTTCCCATCACTCCAACTGTCTGGCTCACTGTTAGGGGTTTGTTTCATTAACACTTCCCATCGCTCCAACTGTCTGGCTCACTGTTAGCGGTTTGTTTCATTAACACTTCCCATCGCTCCAACTGTCTGGCTCACTGTTAGGGGTTTGTTTCATTAACACTTCCCATCGCTCCAACTGTCTGGCTCACTGTTAGGGGTTTGTTTCATTAACACTTCCCATCGCTCCAACTGTCTGGCTCACTGTTAGCGGTTTGTTTCATTAACACTTCCCATCGCTCCAACTGTCTGGCTCACTGTTAGCGGTTTGTTTCATTAACACTTCCCATCGCTCCAACTGTCTGGCTCACTGTTAGGGGTTTGTTTCATTAACACTTCCCATCGCTCCAACTGTCTGGCTCACTGTTAGTGGTTTGTTTCATTAACACTTCCCATCACTCGAACCGCTAACAGTGAGCCAGACAGTTGGTTTCATTAACACTTCCCATCGCTCCAACTGTCTGGCTCACTGTTAGCGGTTTGTTTCATTAACACTTCCCATCGCTCCAACTGTCTGGCTCACTGTTAGCGGTTTGTTTCATTAACACTTCCCATCGCTCCAACTGTCTGGCTCACTGTTAGGGGTTTGTTTCATTAACACTTCCCATCGCTCCAACTGTCTGGCTCACTGTTAGCGGTTTGTTTCATTAACACTTCCCATCGCTCCAACTGTCTGGCTCACTGTTAGGGGTTTGTTTCATTAACACTTCCCATCGCTCCAACTGTCTGGCTCACTGTTAGCGGTTTGTTTCATTAACACTTCCCATCGCTCCAACTGTCTGGCTCACTGTTAGGGGTTTGTTTCATTAACACTTCCCATCGCTCCAACTGTCTGGCTCACTGTTAGCGGTTTGTTTCATTAACACTTCCCATCGCTCCAACTGTCTGGCTCACTGTTAGGGGTTTGTTTCATTAACACTTCCCATCGCTCCAACTGTCTGGCTCACTGTTAGCGGTTTGTTTCATTAACACTTCCCATCGCTCCAACTGTCTGGCTCACTGTTAGGGGTTTGTTTCATTAACACTTCCCATCGCTCCAACTGTCTGGCTCACTGTTAGGGGTTTGTTTCATTAACACTTCCCATCGCTCCAACTGTCTGGCTCACTGTTAGTGGTTTGTTTCATTAACACTTCCCATCACTCAAACCGCTAACAGTGAGCCAGACAGTTGGTTTCATTAACACTTCCCATCGCTCCAACTGTCTGGCTCACTGTTAGCGGTTTGTTTCATTAACACTTCCCATCGCTCCAACTGTCTGGCTCACTGTTAGCGGTTTGTTTCATTAACACTTCCCATCGTTCCAACTGTCTGGCTCACTGTTAGCGGTTTGTTTCATTAACACTTCCCATCGCTCCAACTGTCTGGCTCACTGTTAGGGGTTTGTTTCATTAACACTTCCCATCGCTCCAACTGTCTGGCCCACTGTTAGCGGTTTGTTTCATTAACACTTCCCATCGCTCCAACTGTCTGGCTCACTGTTAGCGGTTTGTTTCAGTAACACTTCCCATCGCTCCAACTGTCTGGCTCACTGTTAGGGGTTTGTTTCATTAACACTTCCCATCGCTCCAACTGTCTGGCTCACTGTTAGGGGTTTGTTTCATTAACACTTCCCATCGCTCCAACTGTCTGGCTCACTGTTAGGGGTTTGTTTCATTAACACTTCCCATCGCTCCAACTGTCTGGCTCACTGTTAGCGGTTTGTTTCATTAACACTTCCCATCGCTCCAACTGTCTGGCTCACTGTTAGGGGTTTGTTTCATTAACACTTCCCATCGCTCCAACTGTCTGGCTCACTGTTAGCGGTTTGTTTCATTAACACTTCCCATCGCTCCAACTGTCTGGCTCACTGTTAGGGGTTTGTTTCATTAACACTTCCCATCGCTCCAACTGTCTGGCTCACTGTTAGGGGTTTGTTTCATTAACACTTCCCATCGCTCCAACTGTCTGGCTCACTGTTAGTGGTTTGTTTCATTAACACTTCCCATCACTCAAACCGCTAACAGTGAGCCAGACAGTTTGTTTCATTAACACTTCCCATCGCTCCAACTGTCTGGCTCACTGTTAGCGGTTTGTTTCATTAACACTTCCCATCGTTCCAACTGTCTGGCTCACTGTTAGCGGTTTGTTTCATTAACACTTCCCATCGCTCCAACTGTCTGGCTCACTGTTAGGGGTTTGTTTCATTAACACTTCCCATCGCTCCAACTGTCTGGCTCACTGTTAGCGGTTTGTTTCATTAACACTTCCCATCGCTCCAACTGTCTGGCTCACTGTTAGCGGTTTGTTTCATTAACACTTCCCATCGCTCCAACTGTCTGGCCCACTGTTAGCGGTTTGTTTCATTAACACTTCCCATCGCTCCAACTGTCTGGCTCACTGTTAGCGGTTTGTTTCAGTAACACTTCCCATCGCTCCAACTGTCTGGCTCACTGTTAGGGGTTTGTTTCATTAACACTTCCCATCGCTCCAACTGTCTGGCTCACTGTTAGGGGTTTGTTTCATTAACACTTCCCATCGCTCCAACTGTCTGGCTCACTGTTAGCGGTTTGTTTCATTAACACTTCCCATCGCTCCAACTGTCTGGCTCACTGTTAGGGGTTTGTTTCATTAACACTTCCCATCGCTCCAACTGTCTGGCTCACTGTTAGGGGTTTGTTTCATTAACACTTCCCATCGCTCCAACTGTCTGGCTCACTGTTAGCGGTTTGTTTCATTAACACTTCCCATCGCTCCAACTGTCTGGCTCACTGTTAGCGGTTTGTTTCATTAACACTTCCCATCGCTCCAACTGTCTGGCTCACTGTTAGGGGTTTGTTTCATTAACACTTCCCATCGCTCCAACTGTCTGGCTCACTGTTAGGGGTTTGTTTCATTAACACTTCCCATCGCTCCAACTGTCTGGCTCACTGTTAGGGGTTTGTTTCATTAACACTTCCCATCGCTCCAACTGTCTGGCTCACTGTTAGCGGTTTGTTTCATTAACACTTCCCATCGCTCCAACTGTCTGGCTCACTGTTAGGGGTTTGTTTCATTAACACTTCCCATCGCTCCAACTGTCTGGCTCACTGTTAGCGGTTTGTTTCATTAACACTTCCTACTTTCTCTGTAAAAATTTTATACATTTCCCTCCAAAACATAATTTCTCTTCTGTAAAAGTGATGAATCCTCCATCCTCTCACTAATTGTATTTTCAGCTATTTTATTTGCCCATTAAAAAGTAATGATCTTTTTTCCCTGTAAAGGGTTGCCGGGGGCAGAATACTTATTGCCTCCAAAAGTGGCAAAGTGACAAAGTTGGAAGAAATGAGGTGTCACCTGAGTTTGAGGGAAACTAGATGTTGTTGGTGAACGTGCATCATTGTTGTTGGTTGGCCCTTCTTATAGAGGAGAATGAAATCAGAGATGCATAAGAGTGGTTGGTTGACCCTTCTTATAGAGGAGAATGAAATCAGAGATGCATAAGAGTGGTTGGTTGACCCTTCTTATAGAGGAGAATGAAATCAGAGATGCATAAGAGTGGTTGGTTGACCCTTCTTATAGAGGAGAATGAAATCAGAGATGCATAAGAGTGGTTGGTTGGCCCTTCTTATAGAGGAGAATGAAATCAGAGATGCATAAGAGTTGTTGCACAACTTATCAACAAGTCAGTCCAGGACTCGAATAATTGACTGTTTTGGAAAGCAGCAGGGGGATTTTTTTTAAAATTATCTTCAGTTTGTTTTTCAATATTTACCATTTTGTATTCCTCAAACCAATGTGTTATAGTTACCTTCAAACTGACATTTAAACTGACATTTAGAGTGAATAACTTGTAAAGTGATTTATCTTCTGTTTGAGCCTTATTTCTAAATGTCAGTAGCTCAATTGAACAAAAAATCATCACAGATGTAATGTCAAACTCATATGAAAGGATAAGGCAAACTAGAATACTTAGTATTGAATATGAATAGAATAGTACGTATTGTGATATTAACATGTCCTCCACCTCATCACTGTGTCATATATCACTATTTCTAAAAGAACCCTTTTAGTCTGAAATAGGGCCTCAAGCCTCTAGCCTCATCCCTACATTGTTCTCTCATCCTCTACTGCCCTGCGGCCCTATGGGCCTGTTTACAGACAGACAGACAGACAGACAGACAGACAGACAGACAGACAGCTCCATCCAGCCCTGCTCCAGCCCAGCTCCAGCCCGGGCAGGCAGGCATTGTACAGCCGTCACCACACTCAGAGTGCATGTTTATAGGCCTGTCACAGCCGGGGCTAGGGGGTATAGTTGTGGTGGTATTGGGTGTGCATGGGCCCTGTGGTATTTGGGGTAGGACTTTATGAGCTCACTTTGTTCCAGTAGGGGTGAAGAGAGGGACTTGACAGAGCGACGAGGGGTCAGGGGTTAAGCTGAGAGCATTTCTCGCTGAGAAAAGATGGTAATGACCTAAACGATGATTCACTGCATAGGCATCCACACACACACACACACACACACACACACACACACACACACACACAGCAATGGATGGAGGGGTGTATGAAAGGAGGGATGTGTGTGCATTTGTTTTGAATCACGTCATCACTACTCCGCTCCTAGAGCTGGTCTATTGAGGACATGTAGTAACAGTTCACTTGAAAAACAGTTCTATGGTCAGTGTGACGTGTGGAGTGTTTGACAGACCACCCAGAGAGGGTATGTGTGATGCTATATGAAGAGCGTGTTGACTGTCATGGTGTTATAGTAACGCCTTGATATGAGGGTAATAAAAAGTTACACAAATAATATTTCATTTGAGGCCCTGGCTCTTATTTAAAAAAATGTTATTTAACCTTTATTTAACTAGGCAAGTCAGTTAAGAACAAATTCTTATTTACAATGATGGCCTATACCTTATCTGTCCTGAGTTTAAACTGTCCTTGTTGTCTAATTGAATCACAGTATGGCTGGCCTTTCTCTCTCTCTGTCTCTGTCTCTGTCTCTGTCTCTGTCTCTGTCTCTGTCTCTCTCTCTCTCTCTCTCTCTCTCTCTCTCTCTCTCTCTCTCTCTCTCTCTCTCTCTGTTCTCTCTCTCTCTGTTCTCGCTCTCTCTCTATTAATGGCAGTATGAGGAAGGTTAATTGAAAAGAGTCTCTCAGAGACTCTCTCTCTCTCCCCCCTGTCTGTTCTATCTCTCTCTCCGTTCTCTCTCTCCGTTCTCTCTCTCTCCGTTCTCTCTCTCTCCGTTCTCTCTCTCTCTCTCTCTCTCTCTCTCTCTCTCTCGTTCTCTCTCTCTCGTTCTCTCTCTCTCGTTCTCTCTCTCTCTCTCTGTTCTCTCTCTCTCTCTCTGTTCTCTCTCTCTCTCTCTCTGTTCTCTCTCTCTCTCTCTGTTCTCTCTCTCTCTCTATTAATGGCAGTATGAGGAAGGTTAATTGAAAAGAGTCTCAGACTCTCTCTCTCTCCCCCCTGTCTGTTCTATCTCTCTCTCCGTTCTCTCTCTCCGTTCTCTCTCTCCGTTCTCTCTCTCTCTCTCTCCCCTGTCTGTTCTATCTCTCTCTCCGTTCTCTCTCTCTCCGTTCTCTCTCTCTCCGTTCTCTCTCTCTCTGTTCTCTCTCTCTATTAATGGCAGTATGAGGAAGGTTAATTGAAAAGAGTCTCTCAGACCGAGATAACACCCAGACTCATCAGGGTTGAGCAGACCAAATGGCACCCTTTTCCCTATATAGTATACTACTTTTGTCATAAGTAGTGCACTATGTAAGGAATAGTGCCATTTAGGACTCAGTTCCTCTCAATGAGCTAAACATAGCTTTATTGAACTAATCAATTTCCTTCTTACCCTCTTTCCTTTCCTTCTGCCGCTTCTGGACACTTTAATGTGTTTCCAGAGTCCAGACATGGGCTTTTCTGTTTTCATGTCACGATGCGGTCTCTGTAGTAGTCTCTTGCCTTGTTGTGCATGGCAATGTTCCACAAGGCAAAATGGTGGTCGTTGTGTTGTGTGTTATGGATGCTCCGTCCCAAAGTCAATACTACGAGAGAGAGAACCGGAATGGCTAGATTTTTGCTCAAGTGTGTGCAAAGAGGCCCCCCATTCGCTGAAATAGATTAGAGGAGAGGTGGAGAGGAGAATGATAGGGGAGAGGAGGCGAGGGGAGTGTCACATAGGAGGTATAATCTGGCCCGAGTCCGTGCCAACTTTAGCTTTTCTCTCTCTCTGTTCCAGCACTAGTGGGTCAGCCCAGCAGCACCACGGCTATTTTTAGTGAAACTGAGAGACCTAAACACGAAGTGATACCCATGAGAGAGAGTACCATCTCTCAGGCTCCTATACAAAAGGCCAATTCTGCTCTGTTAGCTGTGTGTGTGTGTGTGTGTGTGTGTGTGTGTGTGTGTGTGTGTGTGTGTGTGTGTGTGTGTGTGTGTGTGTGTGTGTGTGTGTGTGTGTGTGTGTGTGTGTGTGTGTGTGTGTGTGTGTGTGTGTGCGTGTCTGCCCCAGCACTGAGCTAGGGCATTCTTAATTAAAACCAAGGCATACGGTTCTAAAGGAATGTAATTGGGCCGTGGAGAAACACCCGGCATTGGTGTGGTAGAAGATTGGAGGACAGTGTGTGTGTGGTAGAAGATTGGAGGACGGTGTGTGTGTGTGGTGGAGGATTGGACTCTGAAACACACTGCTTTAGCTTTAATGAGAGAAGAAGATGCTATTTCCATCCTAAAGACATCTGGGCTACAGCCATGGTCCTGTCTGGTTACCTCACCTTGTAATCCACTGGCTGGCCCACTCAGCTCCATGTTGACGCAATTAACAAACAACAATAAGGTTTGTGTCTTTTCATGGCGTCTGTGTTGTGTTGTTAATATTACCGTCAACAGTTGCGTCATTTGCAGGCATCCACTTTCTCTTTCTAAGGAAGTAGTCAGGCAGCCATGCTGAGTCTCTTTCATCGCAGTAGTCAGGCAGCCATGATGAATCTCTTTCAACACAGTAGTCAGGGAGCAGCCATGCTGAGTCTCTTTCAACGCAGTAGTCAGGCAGCCATGGTGAATCTCTTTCAACGCAGTAGTCAGGCAGCAGCCATGCTGAGTCTCTTTCAACGCAGTAGTCAGGCAGCAGCCATGCTGAGTCTCTTTCAACGCAGTAGTCAGGCAGCACCGGTGAGTCTCTTTCAACGCAGTAGTCAGGCAGCCTTGGTGAGTCTCTTTCAACGCAGTAGTCAGGCAGCGCCGGTGAGTATCTTTCAATGCAGTAGTCAGGCAGCGCCGGTGAGTATCTTTCAACGCAGTAGTCAGGCAGCGCCGGTGAGTATCTTTCAATGCAGTAGTCAGGCAGCGCCGGTGAGTCTCTTTCATCGCAGTAGTCAGGCAGCCATGCTGAGTCTCTTTCAATGCAGTAGTCAGGCAGCAGCCATGCTGAGTCTCTTTCATCGCAGTAGTCAGGCAGCCATGATGAATCTCTTTCAACGCAGTAGTCAGGCAGCCATGATGAATCTCTTTCAACACAGTAGTCAGGCAGCACCGGTGAGTCTCTTTCAACGCAGTAGTCAGGCAGCGCCGGTGAGTCTCTTTCAACGCAGTAGTCAGGCAGCCATGCTGAGTCTTTTTCAACGCAGTAGTCAGGCAGCGCCGGTGAGTCTCTTTCATCGCAGTAGTCAGGCAGCGCCGGTGAGTCTCTCAACGCAGTAGTCAGGCAGCCATGCTGAGTCTTTTTCAACGCAGTAGTCAGGCAGCGCCGGTGAGTATCTTTCAACGCAGTAGTCAGGCAGCGCCGGTGAGTATCTTTCAATGCAGTAGTCAGGCAGCGCCGGTGAGTCTCTTTCATCGCAGTAGTCAGGCAGCCATGCTGAGTCTCTTTCAATGCAGTAGTCAGGCAGCAGCCATGCTGAGTCTCTTTCATCGCAGTAGTCAGGCAGCCATGATGAATCTCTTTCAACGCAGTAGTCAGGCAGCCATGATGAATCTCTTTCAACACAGTAGTCAGGCAGCACCGGTGAGTCTCTTTCAACGCAGTAGTCAGGCAGCGCCGGTGAGTCTCTTTCAACGCAGTAGTCAGGCAGCCATGCTGAGTCTTTTTCAACGCAGTAGTCAGGCAGCGCCGGTGAGTCTCTTTCATCGCAGTAGTCAGGCAGCGCCGGTGAGTCTCTCAACGCAGTAGTCAGGCAGCCATGCTGAGTCTTTTTCAACGCAGTAGTCAGGCAGCGCCGGTGAGTCTCTTTCATCGCAGTAGTCAGGCAGCGCCGGTGAGTCTCTTTCAACGCAGTAGTCAGGCAGCCATGCTGAGTCTTTTTCAACGCAGTAGTCAGGCAGCGCCGGTGAGTCTCTTTCATCGCAGTAGTCAGGCAGCCATGGTGAATCTCTTTCAACGCAGTAGTCAGGCAGCCATGCTGAGTCTCTTTCAACGCAGTAGTCAGGCAGCCATGCTGAGTCTCTTTCAACGCAGTAGTCAGGCAGCGCCGGTGAGTCTCTCAACGCAGTAGTCAGGCAGCCATGCTGAGTCTCTTTCAACGCAGTAGTCAGGCAGCGCCGGTGAGTCTCTTTCAACGCAGTAGTCAGGCAGCGCCGGTGAGTCTCTTTTAACGCAGTAGTCAGGCAGCCATGCTGAGTCTTTTTCAACGCAGTAGTCAGGCAGCCATGCTGAGTCTCTTTCAACGCAGTAGTCAGGCAGCCATGCTGAGTCTCTTTCAACGCAGTAGTCAGGCAGCGCCGGTGAGTCTCTTTCAACGCAGTAGTCAGGCAGCGCCGGTGAGTCTCTTTCAACGCAGTAGTCAGGCAGCGCCGGTGAGTCTCTTTCAACGCAGTAGTCAGGCAGCGCCGGTGAGTCTCTTTCAACGCAGTAGTCAGGCAGCGCCGGTGAGTCTCTTTCAACGCAGTAGTCAGGCAGCGCCGGTGAGTCTCTTTCAACGCAGTAGTCAGGCAGCCATGCTGAGTCTTTTTCAACGCAGTAGTCAGGCAGCCATGCTGAGTCTTTTTCAACGCAGTAGTCAGGCAACGCCGGTGAGTCTCTTTCATCGCAGTAGTCAGGCAGCCATGCTGAGTCTTTTTCAACGCAGTAGTCAGGCAGCCCCCTTTGCAACAGGTGAATGCTGTGTCCAATCACTCTTTATACATGTGTTTATTTTGGTTTCCTAGGCAACGGAATGGATTCCAGATGACGACACCAGGAGGTCCTGTCAGAGCAAAGGGAAGACTGAGGTAAACAACGACTCTGAGACTTCCCGGGAGGGCTACACACACACACACACACACACACACACACACACACACACACACACACACACACACACACACACGACCTTCCCTGAATAGGACCATTTACTTTGAAAGCCGTCTGTTGACTGGCTGGTCAAGGGGCCCTATGGGGTCTTGTGGGAGTGGCTTATAGTGATTTTATGATTATTGGGCCCCTTCAATCGAAGTGTGTTTTCTGGCTGGGAAGTGAAAAATAACACAGCCTTTTTAGTAAGACACTCAAGGCAGAGCCCTTCTTCTGTACTTCCAACGGCTGATAACAAACGCTGTGATCATTTTGTTATTTCGCTTTTCTTTGTGAGAATTGATTGCCATGCTATTTTTATCTCAAAAGCCCAACGGAGAAGGGAAAGTAAAAAATCCATTCTCTCTGGAGATCGTCGTCTGACCTCAAGTTTGAAACACAGCAATTTTATTTATTTACCAAGACAAAATATTTAAGGACAACAAAGAAGTTTCTTTCCCTCAAACGTTAGACAGTGCTTTATAAAAATGAGATGTGATTAGATTAGGTTTAAATGTGTTACATTTAATTTTACAGATGAAAGATAAAAACATTCCAGTCATATCACTAAGTGAGCCGTGAGTGAGTATTGCTGGGTCGTATTCATTAGTGCACTCTGTTGCAAACCATAGCAAAATGTTTTGCAACAAAACAAGCGTTTATCAGGTTTCGAATCAAATTTGATTTGTCACATGCGCCTAATACAACAGGTGAAATGCTTACTTTACGAGCCCTTAATCAACAATGCAGAGTTTTAAAAAAGTAAGACAAATTTGCTAAACTAAAGGAAAAAGTAACACAATAAAAATAACAGTAACAATAACGAGGCTATATACAAGGGGTACCGGTACCGAGTCATTGTGCAGGAGTTCAGGTTAGTCGAGGTAATTGAGTTAATATGTACTGTTGGTAGGGGTAAAGTGACTATGCATAGATAATAAGCAGAGAGTAGCAGCAGCATATGTGAAGACTGTGAAGGAGTGTGTGTGTGTGTGTGTGTGTGTGTGTGTGTGTGTGTGTGTGTGTGTGTGTGTGTGTGTGGCGTCAATATGCATATGTGTGTTTTGTGTGTGTGTGTGTGTGTTGGAGTGTCAGTGCAAAAAAATGATAATAGATAAGAATAAAACAAGGGTAGACATTTGATGAACTATTCAGCAGTCTTTATGGCTTGGGGGTAGAAGCTGTTAAGGAGCCATTTGGTCCCAGATCCTTATCAAGTTCATGTAGTCCCTCCCCGTTTCGATCCGTTTTCTTGTGTTTGTTGAATAAAAAACAAAGGTACACAGGTTTCTAACCTCTAACAACCTGTCTGCTCTCTACTACTCCCTGTAGGTAGAGTGTCAGAACTACCTCCGTGTGCTACTGGTCAATAAGACTGAGGTCATCACCTGTGGAACCAACGCCTTCCAGCCCCTCTGTATCACCCGGGAGGTAAGAGGGAATGGGGGATGCAGGGAGGATGGATGGAGTGATAACCTACAGGGGTGTAGGTAGGGGGGTGATAGGGAGGACATGATGAGAGAGTAAAGGAAGGTGGTGCACTGTAAAAAAAATGCTGGGTTGTTAAAAAAAACTGCTGGGTTATTGATGCTGGGTATTGGGTTATTGATGCTGGGTGTTGGGTTATTGATGCTGGGTGTTGGGTTATTGATGCTGGGTGTTGGGTTATTGATGTTGGGTTATTGATGCTGGGTGTTGGGTTATTGATGCTGGGTGTTGGGTTATTGATGCTGGGTGTTGGGTTATTGATGCTGAGTGTTGGGTTATTGGTGCTGGGTTATTGATGCTGGGTGTTGGGTTATTGATGCTGGGTGTTGGGTTATGGATGCTGGGTGTTGGGTTATTGATGCTGGGTTATTGAGATATGACCCAACGGGACAGATCAGATGACTGGAGGCGTAGTTTCATAGGGGCGTGGATTTCAGATTGATCTTTTTAGTCACCCATGAGAGTAAATGTAATTTATAGTAATCTGTTCTGTTGTATAGTTAGTGAAATATATCCATATAAAAATATAACAATAGTTATTTGGTTAGATAGAGTAAAGGATACGTTTTGTATACTTCTAAAAAGTCCTAGTGAAAACGTAGGCCTATAGGCTATTTTCAACACTTTCAGCCAGTGACGCAACAACATTCTAACAGTCTAATAAATACATTTCATATATGCTATCAGAAGAAGAATAATTTGGTTGTGTTTATTAAGGTCTTAGGTAACATTAGAATACTAAAAAACTATATTTTCAAAGAATATAATAACATTTTCATTCGTTTATGTTACTCTAGGCCCCTCAAACTCAACTCTGGACCTTGAAGCCAGTTCCACTGCATTTTTTCATTGTTCCCCTCTAACCAGGGACTGATTTAGACCTGGGACACCAGTTGTGTGTAATTAATTATTAGGTAGAACAGAAAACCAGCAGGCTCCAGACCTCGTAGGGTAAGAGTTGAGTACCTCTGCTCTAGGCTATAAGTAAAAACGAAAAACCACTAGTTCAAGTCCCTCACAAATCAACCCACAAGGCGAGCGGTGAAATTATTAACCCTAGCGCCAACGCTGATGTAACGGCTGTCTTCGGGTGAAAGAGAGGAGGACCAAACTGCAGCGTGATGATAATCCATATTTTAATAGGTTACTTAAACAACGAACAAAAACAACGAACTGACAGAAAGAACCGAAGACGCTACAGTCCCGAACTAGTGAACACAGACCAGATGAACAGACGAACAGGAACAATCACCCACAAAACACACTACAAAACAGGCTACCTAAATATGGTTCCCAATCAGAGACAATGACTAACACCTGCCTCTGATTGAGAACCATATCAGGCCAAACAAGAAACCCCACATAGAAACAGACAACATAGATAATACCCACCCAGCTCACGTCCTGACCAACTAAATAAAGACTAAACAAAGGAAATAAGGTCAGAAACGTGACAGTACCCCCCCCCCCCCCAAGGTGCGGACTCCGGCCGCAAAACCTGAACCTATAGGGGAGGGTCTGGGTGGGCATCTGTCCACGGTGGCGGCTCTGGCGCTGGAAGTGGCCCCCACTCCACCATAGTCAATCCCCGCTTCCGTGGCCTCCTCGGAACGGCGACCCTCCTAAATGACCCCACTGGACTGAGGGGCGCCTCTGGACTGAGGGGCGCCTCTGGACTGAGGGGCAGCCCACGACCGAGGGGCAGCCCACGACCGAGATGCAGCCCACGACCGAGGGGCAGCCCACGACCGAGGGGCAGCCCACGACCGAGGGGCAGCCCACGACCGAGGGGCAGCCCACGACCGAGGGGCAGCTCACGACCGAGGGGCAGCTCACGACCGAGGGGCAGCTCACGACCGAGGGGTAGCTCACGACCGAAGGGGTAGCTCACGACCGAAGGGGTAGCTCACGACCGAAGGGGTAGCTCACGACCGAAGGGGTAGCTCACGACCGAAGGGGTAGCTCACGACCGAAGGGGTAGCTCACGACCGAGGGGTGGCTCTGGCGGCTCCTGACTGGCGGGCGGCTCTGGCGGCTCCTGACTGGCGGGCGGCTCTGGCGGCTCCTGACTGGCGGGCGGCTCTGGCGGCTCCTGACTGGCGGGCGGCTCTGGCGGCTCCTGACTGGCGGGCGGCTCTGGCGGCTCAGGACAGACGGGCGGCTCTGGCGGCTCAGGACAGACGGGCGGCTCTGGCGGCTCAGGACAGACGGGCGGCTCAGGCGGCGCTGGATAGACGGGCGGCTCTAGCGGCTCAGGACAGACGGGCGGCTCTGACGGCTCAGGACAGACGGGCGGCTCAGGCGGCGCTGGACAGACGGGCGGCTCAGGCGGCGCTGGACAGACGGGCGGCTCAGGCGGCGCTGGACAGACGGGCGGCTCAGGCAGCGCTGGACAGACGGGCGGCTCAAGCGGCGCTGGACTGACGGGCGGCTCTAGCGGCTCAGGACAGACGGGCGGCTCTGACGGCTCAGGACAGACGGGCGGCTCTGACGGCTCAGGACAGACGGGCGGCGCTGGACAGACGGGCGGCTCAGGCGGCGCTGGACAGACGGGCGGCTCAGGCGGCGCTGGACAGACGGGCAGCTCAGGCGGCGCTGGACAGACGGGCAGCTCAGGCGGCGCTGTACAGACCGGCAGCTCAGGCTTGCCGAGGCGTACTGTAGGCCTGGTGCGTGGTGCCGGAACTGGTGGTACCGGGCTGGGGACACGCACCTCAAGGCTAGTGCGGGGAGCAGGAACAGGGCATACTGGACCCTGGAGGCGCACAGTAGGCCTGGTGCGTGGTGCCGGAACTGGTGGTACCGGGCTGGGGACATGCACCTCAAGGTTAGTGCGGGGAGCAGGAACAGGGCACACTGGATTCTCGAAGCGCACTATAAGCCTGGTGCGTGGTACCGGCACTGGTGGTACCTGGCTGAGGGCACGCACCTCAGGGCGAGTGCGGGGAGAAGGAACAGTGCGTACTGGACTCTGGAGACGCACATGAAGCCTGGTGCGTGGTGTTGGCACTGGTGGTACTGGGCTGATGACACGCACCTCAAGGCGAGTGCGGGGTGCTGGAACTGGGAACTGGAGGCCTGGTACATGGCGCCAGCACCGGAGAGCTGGTGCGTGGGGCTGCCACAGGAGAGCTAGTACGTGGGTCTGCCACAGGAGAGTTGGTGCGCTGAGCTGGCACAGGACGTGCAGGGCTAGGGAGGCGCACAGGAGGCCTGGTGCGTGGGCCTGGCACAGTCTTCACCAGACGGCTAGCACGCACCTCAGGACGAGTATGGAGAGCTGACTCAGGTGACATCAAATCCCTGACACGCTCCGTCGGGCGGATGTCGTGCCTCATGCACCAAACCAGCAAATCCCTCATTTCTCTCTCCTCCAATTTCCCCATTAAATTCTTCACAGTCTCTGCTTCACTCACCCTGCTCACCTCCAACTCCACCCCGACTGGCTCCGGTTCCATCCTTGGCCCCTCACGGTAAGCACGGGGAGCTGGCTCAAGTCTCCTACTTGACCCAGCTACACTCCCCGTGTGCCTCCCCCCCAAATTTTTGGGGCTGCCTCTTGGGCTTCCATCCGCGCTTTCGTGCTGCTTCCTCATAACGCCGCCTCTCCGCTTTCGCTGCCTCCAGCTCAGCTTTGGGGCGGCGATATTCCCCTGGCTCTGCCCAGGGTCCTTTACCGTCCAGTATTTCCTCCCATGTCCAGAAATCCTGACCTCGCTGTCTCTCCTGCTCCTGCCCGTTACCACGCTGCTTGGTCCGGTTTTGGTGGGTGATTCTGTAACGGCTGTCTTCGGGTGAAAGAGAGGAGGACCAAACTGCAGCGTGATGATAATCCATATTTTAATAGGTTACTTAAACAACGAACAAAACAACAAACTGACAGAAAGAACCGAAGACGCTACAGTCCCGAACTAGTGAACACAGACCAGATGAACACACGGACAGGAACAATCACCCACAAAACACACTACAAAACAGGCTACCTAAATATGGTTCCCAATCAGAGACAATGACTAACGCCTGCCTCTGATTGAGAAGCATATCAGGCCAAACAAGAAACCCCACATAGAAACAGACAACATAGATAATACCCACCCAGCTCACGTCCTGACCAACTAAATAAAGACTAAACAAAGGAAATAAGGTCAGAAACGTGACAGCTGATAAATATAGGCATGACACAAACTCATCATTACACTATTGTTGTTCTAAATTAAATCAACCTTTTCATCCTCCTTATCATTCAGTCAGGCCTAGTTTATATTCAATTGTGGAGTAACTTGCACAATTATTGCCCAATCATCCATTTATCATTCATTCAGTGTGCTGGCATCGTTTGCTTCCCTTCGCTCATCAACTTGGATAGAGTCAAGGATATGTTTTCAATATTCTTAAGGCCTACCCATAACCCATTAAGGCCTACCCATAACCCATTCATTTCCTTTACAATGCATTTGATTAGTAATATAGTTATAGTAAATAAAACAGTCCAATAACAGCATCTTTTTACAAAGTAAAAGTTAAAAGAGAAGGATATCAACCCACAAGTCATGCGTTCAAATGATTTGGTATAAACATGAGTACCAACGCTAATAAATGGGAATAACACAAACTCATCATTACACTATTGTCTTTCTAAATTAAATCAACCTCTTCACCCTCCTTATCAGTCAGGCCTCATTTAAATTACATTGTGAAGTAACATGCACAAGTATTGCCCATTCATCCATTTGTCATTCATTCAGTGAGGAGAGAGAGATGCATTAGCACCTGGCTGGGTACCAACGTCCTACAGCACATTATCTTGGTGGGTTAAGTTGGGAAAAGATGTGAAAAAAACAGATAAAAAGGCTCTAAATACTTTTCTGTTTGTGATTTAAAAATTCTGACGAATAAGCAATATAAAATACAAACAATTCTGAAAATTCAGGGAAGGAGCAGGACGTTGTCGCCTCACTTCACGTTCTCAGGAAAATATGCAGTAATTCGATTTTTTATGTTTTATTTCTTACATTGTTAGCCCAGAAAATCTTAAGCGTTATTACATACAGCCGGGAAGAACTATTGCATATAAAAGCGATGTCAACTTACCATCATTACAACCAGGAATACGTCGTTCCCAAAACGGATGCTTTGTTCAGACCTCCACCCTGGACATGCGATCTTATCCAAGAGGCCGACCCAAAACAATGCAGTCGCCGCGTGAGAGGCAGATGGAGCGGCCTACTGGTCAGACTCAGAAGGCGAGCACACCATCCACCACTTTCGAGCATATTACTCGCCAATGTCCAGTCTCTAGACAACAAGGTGGACATTATCTCCCAAGAGAATTCTCTTCGATTATAGTCACAGCCGTGTACAGTTGAAGTCGGAATTTACATACACCTTAGCCAAATACATTTAAACTCAGTTTTTCACAATTCCTGACATTTATTCCGAGTGAAAATTCCCTGTCTTAGGTCAGTTAGGATCACCACTTTATTTTAAGAATGTGAAATGTCCGAATAATAGTAGAGAGAATGATTTATTTCAGATTTTATTTCTTTCATCACATTCCCAGTGGGTCAGAAGTTTACATACACTCAATTAGTATTTGGTAGCATTGCCTTTAAGTTGTTTAACTCTGGTCAAGAATTTCGGGTAGCCTTCCACAAACTTCCCACAATAAGTTGGGTGAATTTTGGCCCATTCCTCCTGACAGAGCTGGTGTAACTGAGTCAGGTTTGTAGGCCTCCTTGCTCGCACCCGCTTTTTCAGTTCTGCCCACAAATGGTCTATAGGATTGAGGTCAGGGCTTTGTGATGGCCACTCCAATACCTTGACTTTGTTGTCCTTAAGCCATTTTGCCACAACTTTCAAAGCATGCTTGGGGTCATCGTCCATTTGGAAGACCCATTTGCGACCAAGCTTTAACTTCCTGACTGATGTCTTGAGATGTTGCTTCAATATATCCACATAATTTTCATTCCTCGTAATGCCATCTATTTTGTGAAGTGCACCATTCCCTCCTGCTGCCACCCCTGTGCTTCACGGTTGGGATGTTGTTCTTCGGCTTGCAAGCCTCCCCCTTTCACTCCAAACATAACAATGGTCATTATGGCCAAACAGTTCTATTTTTGTTTCATCAGACCAGAGGACATTTCTCCAAAAAGCACAATCTTGTGCAGTTGCAAACCGTAGTCTGTCTTTTTTTATGGCGGTTTTTGAGCAGTGGCTTCTTCCTTGCTGAGCGGCTTTTCAGCTTATGTCGACATAGGACTTGTTTTACTGTGGATATAGATACTTTTGTACCTGTTTCCTCCAGCATCTTCACAAGATCCTTTGCTGTTGTTCTGGGATTGATATGCACTTTTCGCACCAAAGTAAGTTCATCTCTAGGAGACAGAACGCGTCTCCTTCCTGAGAGGTATGGTGGCTGCGTGGTCCCATGGTGTTTATACTTGCGTACTATTGTCTGTACAGATGAACGTGGTACCTTCAGGCATTTGGAAATTGCTCCCAAGGATGAACCAGACTTGTGGAGGTCTACAATTTTTCTTGGCTGATTTCTTTTGATTTTCCCTTGATGTCAAGCAAAGAGGCACTGAGTTTGAAGGTAGGCCTAGAAATACATCCACAGGTACACTTCCAATTGACTCAAATGATTTCAATTAGCCTATCAGAAGCTTCTAAAGCCATGAAATAATTTTATGGAATTTTCCAAGCTGTTTAAAGGCACAATCAACTTAGTGTATGTAAACTTCCGACCCATTGGAATTGTGATACAGTGATTTGTAAGTGAAATAATCTGTCTGTAACAATTGTTGGAAAAATGACTTGTGTCATGCACAAAGTAGATGTCCTGACCGACTTGCCAAAACTATAGTTTGTTAACAAGAAATTTATGGAGTGGTTGAAAACGAGTTTTAATGACTACAACCTACGTGTATGTAAACTTCCGACTTCAACTGTTTATCACCCCACATTCAGATACCTCGACGACCTTGGAAGTACTTCCCTGGACTCTATGTAAACTGGAAACCATATATCCTGAGGCTGCATTTATTGTAGCTGGGGATTTTAACAAAGCTAATTTGAGAACAAGAATACCTAAATTCTACCAGCACATTGATTGTAGTACCCGCTCGAGCAAAACACTGGACCACTGCTACTCTAACTTTCGCAATGCATACAAGGCCCTCCCTCGCCCTCCCTTCGGTAAATCTGACCATGACTCCATCTTGTTGCTCTGCTCCTATAGGCAGAAACTAAAACAGGAAGCGCCCATGCTTAGCTCTATCCAACGCTGGTCTGACCAATTGGATTCCACGCTTCAAGACTGTTTCGATCACGTGGACTGGGATATGCTCCGGGTAGCCTCAGACAATACATTGACGTACAGTATATGCTGACTCGGTGAGTGAGTTTATTAGGAAGTGCATTGGAGATGTTGTACCCATTGTGACTATTAAAACCTTCCCTAACCAGAAACTGTGGATTGATAGCAGCATTCGGGCAAAACTGAAAGCGCGAACCACCGCATTTAATTATGGCAAGGTGACTGGAAACATGACCGAATACATATTTGATTCCCTCCGCAAGGCAATCAAACAAGCAAAGCGACAGTATAGAGACAAAGTAGAGTTGCAATTCAACGGCTCAAACACAAGACGTACGTGGCAGGGTCTACAGTCAATCGCGGATTACAAAAAGAAAACCAGCCCCATCGACGTCTCACTCCCAGACAAATTAAACAACTTCTTTGCGTGCTTTGCGGACAATACAGTGCCACCGACACGGCCCGCTACCAAAGACTGTGGGCTCTCCTTCCCTGTGGCCAACGTGAGTAAAACATTTAAACGTGTTAACCCTCGCAAAGCTGCCGGCCCAGACGGCATCCCTAGCTGCATCCTCAGAGCATGCGCAGACCAGCTGGCTGGTGTGTTTACGGACATATTCAATCAATCCCTATCCCATTCTGCTGTCCCCACATGCTTCAAGATGTCCACCATTGTTCCTGTTCCCAGGAAAGCTAAGGTCGTCATGAAGTGCTTTGAGAGACTAGCCAAGGATCATATCACCTCCACCATTCCATCCTCTTTCATTGTGTGTATAAGGTAGTTGTTATTCATTGTGTGTATAAGGTAGTCGTTATAGATATTACTGCACTGTCGGAACTAGAAGCACAAGCATTTTGCTACACTCGCATTAACATCCACTAACCATGTGTATATGATCAATAACATTTGATTTGATGTAAACTTAACATGATGAACAGGAATGACATTTACTCTCACGGCTGGCCAATAAGCACTAGCTGAAAGCCACGCCCTTAATAAGCCACGGCTCCTGAAAATAACCTAAGGATTACATTAAAAAAGACCCAGCTGCTAGGTCAACCTAGCATGACAGTAAAAAATACCCATCTGATGGTTAAGTTAACCCATGTTTGTGTAATCCCTACGACCCTACTGGCTGGGTCAAAATAACACAACTTGTTCTGTCCACTATTTAACCATATTGGGTTGTTTTTAGAGCATCATTTTTTTAAAGTGTGGAATGAAGGAGTTGGGGGAAGGAAGGGGGGGTGAAGAGAAGAGACGGATAGAGGTGATAACTGGCAGGAATAGGGGTGGGGGATAATAGAGAGTGAATGGTGAAGGGAGGCATTAAGATAAGGTCGTCTCCAGCTACATGACTGGAATGTAAACATCAAACAGCCATATGGTCTGTGAGAAGATAGTGTGTTGTTACTATCATTTTCTTGCTCTCACACGCTATATCTCTCTCTCTCCTCCCTCCCCCTCGCTCAGGTGGGGAACATGTCCAGCGTGTTGGATCGTGTGAACGGCGTGGCACGGTGCCCGTATGACCCTCGCCATAACTCCACGGCGGTGGTGACGGAGAGTGGTGAGCTGTTCGCCGCCACTGTCATAGACTTTTCGGGTCGCGACCCCGTCATCTACCGGAGCCTAGGAGGCATGCCACCCCTCCGGACTGCCCAGTACAACTCCAAGTGGCTCAACGGTAAATAACGGTTACACAAACGTCGCTGTGTGTGTGCGTTTGTAGTGTGTGTGTGTGTTGACACCACCCGCACTGCCCACCATGTGTTTGTATTAGTTAATTTGGTAAAGTAAATTAAAGTGAATTGCATAGGAGCTAAGATCTTTGTTAGAGGCCCAGTGCTTCCTGATTGTTAATGGCTTGGTGCAGTCTGTTATCAACCATGTTTCAGGCTATCAACCATGTTTCTCAGGGACACCATTTCTACTATTTCCTAGTATCCAAGTAAAAAAACATGGTAATTTGACCGCCCCACAAAATAAAGTATGTGATTTGAGTGTAATCCACCTAGGTACGGTATTGTGGACAGTATGAGCTGGTATTGGCTGGTACTATAGAAAAGCTAAGTTAGATAAACCTCCAGCATCAGCCCCAACAGTCCTAGCTAGGTGTCTGTAATCTTTCTGTTGCTGACACCAGGCCTTTTTACTGAATGCACCTCACAAATACATCCTGACTCCAGCAGAAAAAAGACAAACCTTTCCGAAACTCTGATTATTATCTGCAGTAATTCAAACACAGCAACCATATTTAGTTCTAGGCTCCATAGAGTAGGAGGAGAAAAGAGGAGGAGAAAATAGGAGGGAGAAGAAAGGGGGAGAGAGGAAGGGTGAGGGGGTAGAGGTGTGCACTAGAGCCCTGCACGCACGGGCATGAATTTTAAGCTCAAGCCGTGCAAATGCCCACAACGTTCAGGCCCTAACCTACCCAGACCCGATTGCTTCTGCCAAATTTGGGCTTTACCATATTGGGCTTTACAGTCATTTACAAAAATCTATTTAAAATTACCCCCAAAAATTATAAGCGACAAGTAAGGATCTTTCAAAAGCCCGAAATCAGAAATAACTTCCTCTGTTAGTAAATCCATTAGCCCCCTGTGTGCAGCTAGCTCAGCTCGCTCTGAGTCTGTGAGTGTCCATGGCGACGACTCCACTTGGACTGCTCTGCTCAATGAAGAGACATGAGAGAGCAGTTAGCTGTTAGCTAATTTTCATCACTATAAACTCTGACAAAACTCAAGGAACATGATTATTTTCTGTGAAATATTCTCTCCTGTCTTATATTTGACGAGGTTGAAGCATTTCTGACACCATGTTGTGATCTTAGTCAGATATGACTGTACTGTGCAGCAGAGCACGAGCAAATGGCTCAGCTTCAAATTGTTAGTGATCAATGTAGTGATACCCGAGCCCTGCCCGTACCTTAGTTATTGATGAAAAAACAGGCCCTACCCAGCCCTAACCCGATGTGTTGTGGTCGGGTAGGAGAGCTCTAGTTTAAACTACAGGGGTAGACCAGGAGAGAGGCGAAGAAGGCAGAGAGACTCAGGAGTCAATATATGGTGTAAGAAGGAGAAGGAAGGGGGAGAAAGAGAGGAGAGGAAGGCTACAGTAGTGAGCCAGGCAGAGGAGACTCAGTAGGGAGAAATGGAAGAAGCAGGAGAGGAGGAGGGGGAAGGAGGCCAGGCTACAGTAGTACAGTAGTAGTAGGCCAGGCAGAGGAGAGAAGAGGAGATAAACTCAGTAGTATGTGAGCTGAGCGGAGCTGGAGTAAGGCAAGGAGCAGAGCAAGGAGCAGAGCAAGGAGCAGAGCATGGAGCAGAGCATGGAGCAGAGCAAGGAGCAGAGCATGGGGCAGAGCAAGGAGCAGAGCATGGGGCAGAGCATGAAGCAGAGCAAGGAGCAGAGCAAGGTACAGAGCATGGAGCAGAGCATGGAGCAGAGCATGGAGCAGAGCATGGAGCAGAGCATGGAGCAGAGCAAGGAGCAGAGCATGGAGCAGAGCATGGAGCAGAGCATGGAGCAGAACAAGGTACAGAGCATGGAGCAGAGCATGGAGCAGAGCATGGAGCAGAGCATGATACAGAGCAAGGAGCAGAGCATGGAGCAGAGCATGGTACAGAGCAAGGAGCAGAGCATGGAGCAGAGCATGAAGCAGAGCAAGGAGCAGAGCAAGGAGCAGAGCAAGGTACAGAGCATGGAGCAGAGCATGAAGCAGAGCATGGAGCAGAGCATGAAGCAGAGCAAGGAGCAGAACAAGGTACAGAGCATGGAGCAGAGCATGGAGCAGAGCATGAAGCAGAGCAAGGAGCAGAGCATGGTACAGAGCATGGAGCAGAGCATGGAGCAGAGCATGGAGCAGAGCATGAAGCAGAGCATGGAGCAGAGCATGAAGCAGAGCAAGGAGCAGAACAAGGTACAGAGCATGGAGCAGAGCATGGAGCAGAGCAAGGAGCAGAGCATGGAGCAGAGCATGCTCAGTTTGACTGGAGCACGGAGCGAGTTTCCCAAAGACTGGAGCATCGGCCTTCTTGCCTGCTACAAGTTTGCTCCTGTAGCGTTCCAAGTAGTGCTCACTTCATGGGCTCAGGGCATTCCTGTCCCGACTGGCACTTGTAGTCTACTTGCATGCTGCTATAGCCCCTTGCTTTAGCTACTGTCATGGAGTTGGCTAAATATTTTCTGAAAAAAACTTGTAAAACTTACAAGTAGTGTGAAGTAGGTAGGGTGAAGTAGTGTGTCCACAACTAAAGAAACATTGTGAAATCTAAAAAGACAAGTATCCCGAAAGCATGATGGTGTACTTACTATGTGCACATGCTAACAGAAAGGAACGAGGTGGGTATTTATAAACATAAAATCTGAATTCTTACATTTTCGTTCTATTATCTATACAAAAGGTTATCATGGATTTTGGCCCAGTAGGCCTGGCATATTACCTCTTTCCATTTTGAAAGGGTTATTTTGCTTATAAACCTTTAGGCCTACCTATCAAAGAAAACAAACAACTCCGCGTCCCTGCCCAGCCTGGCAAGAGTGGCCCGAAGGGTGTTTAGTATCTCCAGTGGCTCTGCGAGCACGTTGAGGGTATTCTCTGCTGCTGCCCTCATCGCATGATCCTGAAGCCACAAACTCTGGCTAAACTCGTCTTTCCGAAAATGAATTCAAAGGCACTGAGCCTAATAAGGCATTTTTCACTTAATTTGTATTTAATTCCAAGTAAGTGCAGCCTATATATGCAATTTATAAACTATAATGATTTAATACAACAAATGTTTAAAATCTGAGTGCTTAATGTCCCTGCCAGCCTAGCAAATGCTTCACAATGTATTTATTTGTAGGCTATAGCCTTGAAACAATAGAAATAATATAGCCTGAATAATTTATAAGGAATTCACTTAGTCTCCCTGTCTGCCTCCTGACCTATTTAGAGTGTTTATATGCTGTTTAATATGACATGAAGCCTATTTGAAATGATGAGCGCTTCTTACATTCACCTTTTCATGTTGTTTATTAAAGTACTTTTCATTCAAATCATATGGTTTGGTTTCAATACTTCAAAACCAAATGGTTGGTCCAGGTAGTCACTAAATAGATGGGTGTTGATTACCTTGAGATTTTAATGAATGGAGCGAATTTGGAGCATCAGAGAGAGGAACTTTTTTAGCGTGAGTGGTTGGAAAGGACCTGGAGCGACTGATCATGAGCGATGGCGGGATTTCAGACCGCTCAACTCCACTCACATGCTCTGTTCAGTAGGGAGAGACAGAGGAAGAAAGGGGCTGAGAGGAAAGGTAGAGGGCAGAAATATACAGGCCAGGCAGAGGAGAGGAGATAGACTCGGGAGGCAGTGAGTGGTATAATTATTCCCCGTGGCAGGGAGAGGGTGAAATTACAGCACGCTGCATGCTTCATGCCACGCAGGGCTATGTGTGTGTGTGGGAGGTGGGCTTTACCACAGGAGGGGGCGAGTGAGAGAGCAAGCGAGG
This sequence comes from Salvelinus namaycush, assembly GCF_016432855.1. Classification (NCBI taxonomy): domain Eukaryota; kingdom Metazoa; phylum Chordata; class Actinopteri; order Salmoniformes; family Salmonidae; genus Salvelinus; species Salvelinus namaycush. Next base: position 25,025,178 of record NC_052325.1, on the reverse strand, counting down.
AAGGAAGGAAGGAGAGGAGTGGAGCGGCGAAGAGAGTGCTGTGCTCATCAGCATAATCACAGCTGGTTGCAGATAGACAGACAGACAGACAGACACCACCTTGCCTTTCCATTCCCTCAGCCCTTCTGAAATACACACATCCTCTTGGGGCAAAGCCCACTTTGCTGTACAGACTCTCCTTCCAGAGTCTAGAGCTGGATCGGGCAGGATCAGAGGAGACGGAGTGAGAATTCAAATCTAATTTCTAGTCATGAGCCTAGGCAACACACAGGCAGGCAATAATCTCTCTCTCTCTCTCTCTCTCTCTCTCTCTCTCTCTCTCTCTCTCTCTCTCTCTCTCTCTCTCTCTCTCTCTCTCTCTCTCTCTCTCTCTCTCTCTCTCTCTCTCTCTCTCTCTCTCTCTCTCTCTCTCTCTCTCTCTCTCTCTCTCTTCCCCATGTTCAGTCACGTGGCTGTGTGTGAGTTCCACCCCCCGCAGGCCTCAATCAGTCTGTGTGGAGATTGAACAATCTGTTTACTTTCGGCAGGGAAGTGGAAAAATGCTATTTGTTGGATTGACTCCCACAAATGACACGCAGCCTAAACATGGAGTATTAGCTCATTCATATGCCACCTCTGACCGCCACAGGGCTGTGTGTGTGTGAGACAGCCGTGGGGAAGCAGCAGTTAATCTACGCTAATGCCTGTTTCCATAGCTTCTCTTTCCGTGGTAATTATCTAGGACCCGACAGGAGGTCTGGTGATACAGTACACACGCATACACAAACACACACAAACCCATCATGTACATGGCTGTTAACTGACCTGGAAAACCTAGTCCTCCATTACAAAGTTCCATGCAGAGCAGGTGAGGGATTTGATGGTAGATTTGTCATATTAGTTTTTCAAAGCTATGGGTTCTTACATTGTCTCTTCTCCCATTAAGTTTAGACTAGAGATAATGATGGAACAGTTTGATATAGCAAACTATAGGATAAGAATAATGGGACAGTGGATGAATATTCAGCTGACAAGGGAATGTAAATTGTCAAAGACTCCAGCCACCCAAGTCACAGTCCGTTCTCTCTGCTACCACACGGCAAGCGGTACCGGAGCACCAAGTCTGGGACCAAAATTCTCCTGAACAGCTTCTACCCCAAAGCCATAAGACTGCTGAACAGTTAATTAAACGTCTACCCAGACTTACTGCTTTTCACCCCCTACCTACATTTACATAGTACTTCAATCAATCAATCACCTAACCAAACCTACATTCACATATTACCTCAATCAATCACCTAACCAAACCTATATTCACATATTACCTCAATCAATCACCTAACCAAACCTATATTCACATATTACCTCAATCAATCACCTAACCAAACCTATATTCACATATTACCTCAATCAATCACCTAACCAAACCTACATTCACATATTACCTCAATCAATCACCCCAACTACCTCGTGCCCCAGTACACTGACTCAGTACCAGTACTCCTTGTATATAGCCTGTATATAGACTTGTTATTGTTATTTTATTGTGCTATTTTATTGTGTTACTATTTTATTTGATCTATTTGTAAATGTATTTACTGTTTAACTACATTGTTGAGAAAGGGCTCGTCAGGAAACATTTCACAGTAAAGTCCACACTTGTTTGATTTGAGATTTTACCGAACATTGTGCTAGTTGGTAATCCAGTCAGTCTCAACCATTTCACACATTCCTATTGGCTGTGGCCAGTCACTACCTGCAGTTGGTTTTTATCAGTGTTCTGAAATGGAATTACGAGTCCTGTTATTGCTCCTGATGTCGTTTCCATTCCTGCCGGTTGCTTGCATTCTCCTATAATCTCATTCGCTTAAACGGTAGTGCTGGCCCCTGGGGCATTTACCGTCATGGCTGTTTGCAGGTTAGTATCTCCACTCTCCACTCTGCTCTGAATCCACGCAGTGAGTTCATGTGTTTCTGTGTGTGTCTGTGTGTCTGTGTGTGTGAGTGTGTGAGTGTGTGAGTGTGTGAGTGTGAGTGTGTGAGTGTGAGTGTGTGAGTGTGTGTGTGTGAGACATCACTGAGAATTTACGGTCCCAGAGAGAAAGCAGAACTGACAGCCATATTTTGTTGTTTTCACCAGCTCACTGACTCTCTAGTCATGAGTAATTCTACGTTATAACTCTACCGGAGAGTACGATCCTACTTGTTATCACACCTGGCTTCAAATAGTACTCCAAATCTTTCACAGGCTTTTGCTTGAGCCTGCCTGAAGGTTTTGAACCCAGGTGTGCTGCTAATGTGTTCCGTTGTGGTGTCAAGACTAAACAGTGCCTGTGTTTATAGCAACCGCGACAAGGTTTGAGCGTCCATGTTGCCATATGGTGTTTCTGACCACCAAGTCAAAGTGGAAGGAATGATGAAGTCAAGGTCTCTATTGATTTATTTCCCCCCAGTCGAGTGCGTTAGACTCATGTCTTTACCATGTATATCCAGATTGATCAACTGTCCTGGTATTTACAGAGGGAGGAATGAATGTATTGTACATTTTACAGGATGACTATTACTAATGAATGTACAGTATGTCTCACAGGATGAGTAATATCTTTATTATCAACATGACTGTACACGTTTATTCATCAGTATTGGCTACCAGTATAGACTACCATGACATTGAGAATCATCAACTGTGGCTTCATGGAGTCTAATGCTCTCTCTGACTTTGTCTCCCTTTCCCTCTCTGCTTCGTCTCTTCTCCTCTCCTGTTCTCTCCTCCTCTTCCACTCCTCTCTTCCTGTCTTCCCCTTATCTTCCACTCCTCTTTTCCTGTCCTCTCCTCCTCTTCCACTCCTCTCTTCCTGTCCTCTCCTCCTCATCCACTCCTCTCGTCCTGTCCTCCCCTTATCTTCCACTCCTCTCTTCCTGTCCTCTCCTCTTCCACTCCTCTCTTCCTGTCCTCTCCTCCTCATCCACTCCTCTCGTCCTGTCCTCCCCTTATCTTCCACTCCTCTCTTACTGTCTTCTCCTCTCCTCTTCCACTCCTCTCTTCCTGTCCTCCCCTTATCTTCCACTCCTCTCTTCCTGTCCTCTCCTCCTCATCCACTCCTCTCTTACTGTCTTCTCCTCTCCTCTTTCACTCCTCTCTTCCTATCCTCTCCTCCTCATCCACTCCTCTCGTCCTGTCCTCCCCTTATCTTCCACTCCTCTCTTCCTGTCCTCTCCTCCTCATCCACTCCTCTCTTACTGTCTTCTCCTCTCCTCTTCCACTCCTCTCTTACTGTCTTCTCCTCTCCTCTTCCACTCCTCTCTTCCTGTCCTCTCCTGTCCTTTTCCACTCCTCTCTTCCTGTCCTCTCCTCCTCATCCACTCCTCTCTTACTGTCTTCTCCTCTCCTCTTCCACTCCTCTCTTCCTGTCCTCCCCTTATCTTCCACTCCTCTCTTCCTGTCCTCTCCTCCTCATCCACTCCTCTCTTACTGTCTTCTCCTCTCCTCTTCCACTCCTCTCTTCCTGTCCTCCCCTTCCACTCCTCTCTTCCTGTCCTCTCCTCCTCATCCACTCCTCTCTTACTGTCTTCTCCTCTCCTCTTCCACTCCTCTCTTCCTGTCTTCTTCTCTCCTCTTCCACTCCTCTCTTCCTGTCCTCTCCTCCTCATCCACTCCTCTCGTCCTGTCCTCCCCTTATCTTCCACTCCTCTCTTCCTGTCCTCTCCTCCTCTTTCACTCCTCTCTTCCTGCCCTCCACTCTCCTCTTCCACTCCCCTCTTCCTGCCCTCTACTCTCCTCTTCCACTCCTCTCTTCCTGTCCTCTCCTCCTCCTCTCTTCTTCAGAACCCCATTTCATCTCAGCGTACGATGTGGGTCTCTTCACCTTTTTCTTTCTGCGTGAGAACGCCGTGGAACACGACTGTGGGAAGACTGTCTACTCACGGGTGGCCCGAGTCTGTAAGAACGACATCGGGGGACGGTTCCTACTGGAGGACACCTGGACCACCTTCATGAAGGCCAGGCTGAACTGCTCGCGCTCAGGAGAGATCCCCTTCTACTATAACGAGCTGCAGAGCACCTTCTATCTGCCTGAACAAGACCTCATCTATGGGATATTCACCACCAACGTGTAAGTGATGAGTGATAGTCTTTCTAGGCAAGACACAAACACACACTCAGGTAAACACGTATACACAGCAAATTCACCAGTGTTAAAAAACAAACAAAATGAACACTGAAATTATTAAATCAACACTGAAAGGGTTGAGTCTGTGGACCCATGTAGAGAATGGAACAGTGTTAAATTAACACACTCATTAGTTTAAAACCTTTTTCAAATATTTCCCAGAGTGCCTTGCCTTCGAGAGTTACCACCCATGACTGTATTTGTTAGTGACAGAGACATGATTGTTGCATTCATCCATTTTCAGTCCTATGGACCTCACCAACTCCCAGGAGGCAGTAGGCTACTTTCTATCACTGTACCAGTACAGGACAGAGAAGGAGCGAGTACTTTCCAACTGTGTGTGTTTGTGTGTATCCCTCCCTCTTTCCCATCCTTTGTCTCAGTCCCTGTCTGTCTCTCAGTCCCCCAGTTCCTCCCTAAAACTCTTCCCCCTGTAGGGAGATATGGTAATGGAATCACAGGAAACACTGTCTCCATCTGTCTGTGTTAAATTGAACATGGTCAAACAACTCCCAGGAGTTTGAACTGTAAAACAGAACAGAGGGAGTGAGTGAGAGGGAGAGAGGGAGTGAGTGAGAGGGAGAGAGGGAGTGAGTGAGAGGGAGAGAGGGAGGGAGGGAGGGAGAGAGAGAGGCAGGGGGAGAGGAGAGGCAGGGGAGGGAGAGAGGGAGATATATTTATGCTGTTCTCCATCTGCCTTTGCTGGAGATCTGCTCTTTTAAATAGGTCATTCAGTAGCAGACAGGGTTTACATTCATTCTCTCGTCAGAGTAGTGATCTTAAGACCCCAGAGCTGAGGTGTTTTATTAACTGTAGACCTTACTGGTATCCCTCCCTCCCTCCCTCCCTCCCTCCCTCCCTCCCTCCCTCCCTCCCTCCCTCCCTCCCTCCCTCTGTCAGGGCTGCTGAGTGGGGCTTTGCTGTTTCTCACATTGAAATGGGGCTGTCACTTGCTAATGATAATAATCCAGGTGATTTCTCTGCTTTACACATTCCATTCCAATGGCTTTCTCCATATGTAGTAAACTTTGTGAATGAGCAGCTGGATGCTGCTGCAGGTGTGTATCATATATGAAGCTGATTGGCTTCTGATTTGACATGTCTCCTGGGTAACCTGTTAACCATGGTGTCCTGGCGTGGTGTAATGTGTGTGTGCAGCCATCTGAAGCGTGACCCATATTTTTGGCTGACTTTCCATATTTTTTCATTATAAGTGTACTTCTTTCATCACCTCAATATAATAATGTCAAATGCACCTTGAAATGAGCTCTAAATTCCGTGGAGCATATTGGATATGCCTAGAATAAGATGTACCTATAGGATCGGTCAGATCAGTCGTTTTTACAGTAAGAAAAGTATTATTTTACCAAAAATACTACTTACAGGCAGCTTGTTTATACCATGTACACACAACAGTAACCTTTTGTACTGTATTGCAACATTGCTGCTGCTGTTTTATTGCTACCTGACTGTCTCCTGAAAGTGACTGTTTCAGAACATAGCACTGTAGCTCACGTATTGCATTGAAATGCAGTAAAAAATTGTTATGGATAATCCTAGCCATAGTTCAATTTCTGCTCCTTCCCTGCCTGCCGTACGGTAAAGGGGATTCTGAGTGTACTTTTTGTTTTTTGTTCGATGCAGCTATTCACTGAGGTTGAAACACATTGGACCGGTCTAAATGCTAGAGGCGTTACTACAGACCCGGGTTCATTCCCGGGCTGTGCCACAACCGGCCATGGCCAGGAGTACCATAGGATGGAGCACAATTTGCCCAGCGTCGTCCTGGTTAGGGGAGGGTTTGGCCGGGGGCTTTACTTGGCTCATCGCGCACTAGCGACTCCTTGTGGCGGGCCGTGTGCCTGCAGGCTGACCCCGGTCGCCGGTTGAATGGTGTTTCCGCCGACATATTGGTGCGGGTGGCTTCCGGGTTAGGTGGGAGGGTGTTAAGGAAAACCCAGATGTGTTTGACTTAGTTATAGTGAAACATGTAAATTCTGGTCTTAATTTTGACAGTTCATTGCAAAAGTGATATGCACTGAGTGTACAAAACATTAGGAACACCTTGACATAGCCTGACAAGGTGAATCCAGGTGAAAACGATGATCCCTTATTGATGTCACCTGTTAAATCCACTTCAAATAGTGTAGATGAAGGGGAGGAGACAGGTTAAAGAAGGATTTTTAAGCCTTGAGACAATTGAGACATGGATTGTGTATGTGAGCCATTGAGAGGGTGAATGGGCAAGACAGAAGATTTTAGTGCCTTTGAACAGGGTATGGTAGTAGGTGCCAGGCGCACCGGTTTGTGTCAAGAACTGTAACGCTGCTATGTTTTTCACACTTAGCAGTTTCCTGTGTGTATCAAGAATAGTCCACCTCCCAAAGGACATCCAGCTAACTTGACACAACTGTGGGAAGCATTGGAGTCAACATGGGCCAGCATCCCTGTGGAAAGCTTTCAACACCTTGTAGAGTCCATGACCCGACGGATTGAGGCTGTTCTGAGAGCAAAAGGGGATAAACTCAATATTAGGAAGGTTAATGTTTGGTAACTTTTTACCCCTAGCGGTTCAACTCCACCATTGAAATGGAGATGTAGAGGCACCTTGAGAAGGTTCCTCTGTCATCTCAAGGAAGGGGTTCGTTATGAAATACACTCCCTTCTAGATGTGCTGGGTGGTACCACCTCAAGGAAGGGGTTCGTTATGAAATACACTCCCTTCTAGATGTGCTGGGTGGTACCACCTCAAGGAAGGGGTTCAGTATGAAATACACTCCCTTCTAGATGTGCTGGGTGGTACCACCTCAAGGAAGGGGTTCAGTATGACGTACACTCCCTTCTAGATATGCTGGGTGGTACCACCTCAAGGAAGGGGTTCAGTATGAAATACACTCCCTTCTAGATGTGCTGGGTGGTACCACCTCAAGGAAGGGGTTCAGTATGAAATACACTCCCTTCTAGATGTGCTGGGTGGTACCACCTCAAGGAAGGGGTTCAGTATGAAATACACTCCCTTCTAGATGTGCTGGGTGGTACCACCTCAAGGAAGGGGTTCAGTATGAAATACACTCCCTTCTAGATGTGCTGGGTGGTACCACCTCAAGGAAGGGGTTCAGTATGAAGTACACTCCCTTCTAGATGTGCTGGGTGGTACCACCTCAAGGAAGGGGTTCAGTATGAAATACACTCCCTTCTAGATGTGCTGGGTGGTACCACCTCAAGGAAGGGGTTCGTTATGAAATACACTCCCTTCTAGATGTGCTGGGTGGTACCACCTCAAGGAAGGGGTTCAGTATGAAGTACACTCCCTTGTAGATGTGCTGGGTGGTACCACCTCAAGGAAGGGGTTCAGTATGAAGTACACTCCCTTCTAGATGTGCTGGGTGGTACCACCTCAAGGAAGGGGTTCAGTATGAAATACACTCCCTTCTAGATGTGCTGGGTGGTACCACCTCAAGGAAGGGGTTCGTTATGAAATACACTCCCTTCTAGATGTGCTGGGTGGTACCACCTCAAGGAAGGGGTTCAGTATGAAGTACACTCCCTTGTAGATGTGCTGGGTGGTACCACCTCAAGGAAGGGGTTCAGTATGAAGTACACTCCCTTCTAGATGTGCTGGGTGGTACCACCTCAAGGAAGGGGTTCAGTATGAAATACACTCCCTTCTAGATGTGCTGGGTGGTACCACCTCAAGGAAGGGGTTCAGTATGAAGTACACTCCCTTCTAGATGTGCTGGGTGGTACCACCTCAAGGAAGGGGTTCAGTATGAAGTACACTCCCTTCTAGATGTGCTGGGTGGTACCACCTCAAGGAAGGGGTTCAGTATGAAGTACACTCCCTTCTAGATGTGCTGGGTGGTACCACCTCAAGGAAGGGGTTCAGTATGAAGTACACTCCCTTCTAGATGTGCTGGGTGGTACCACCTCAAGGAAGGGGTTCAGTATGAAATACACTCCCTTCTAGATGTGCTGGGTTGTACCACCTCAAGGGGTTCAGTATGAAATACACTCCCTTGTAGATGTGCTGGGTGGTACCACCTCAAGGAAGGGGTTCAGTATGAAATACACTCCCTTCTAGATGTGCTGGGTGGTACCACCTCAAGGAAGGGGTTCAGTATGAAATACACTCCCTTCTAGATGTGCTGGGTGGTACCACCTCAAGGAAGGGGTTCAGTGTGAAGTACACTCCCTTCTAGATATGCTGGGTGGTACCACCTCAAGGAAGGGGTTCAGTATGAAGTACACTCCCTTCTAGATATGCTGGGTGGTACCACCTCAAGGAAGGGGTTCAGTATGAAGTACACTCCCTTCTAGATGTGCTGGGTGGTACCACCTCAAGGAAGGGGTTCGTTATGAAGTACACTCCCTTGTAGATGTGCTGGGTGGTACCACCTCAAGGAAGGGGTTCAGTATGAAATACACTCCCTTCTAGATGTGCTGGGTGGTACCACCTCAAGGAAGGGGTTCAGTATGAAGTACACTCCCTTCTAGATGTGCTGGGTGGTACCACCTCAAGGAAGGGGTTCAGTATGAAATACACTCCCTTCTAGATGTGCTGGGTGGTACCACCTCAAGGAAGGGGTTCAGTATGAAGTACACTCCCTTCTAGATGTGCTGGGTGGTACCACCTCAAGGAAGGGGTTCAGTATGAAATACACTCCCTTCTAGATGTGCTGGGTGGTACCACCTCAAGGAAGGGGTTCAGTATGAAGTACACTCCCTTCTAGATGTGCTGGGTGGTACCACCTCAAGGAAGGGGTTCAGTATGAAGTACACTCCCTTCTAGATGTGCTGGGTGGTACCACCTCAAGGAAGGGGTTCAGTATGAAGTACACTCCCTTCTAGATGTGCTGGGTGGTACCACCTCAAGGAAGGGGTTCAGTATGAAATACACTCCCTTCTAGATGTGCTGGGTGGTACCACCTCAAGGAAGGGGTTCAGTATGAAATACACTCCCTTGTAGATGTGCTGGGTGGTACCACCTCAAGGAAGGGGTTCAGTATGAAATACACTCCCTTGTAGATGTGCTGGGTGGTACCACCTCAAGGAAGGGGTTCAGTATGAAATACACTCCCTTGTAGATGTGCTGGGTGGTACCACCTCAAGGAAGGGGTTCAGTATGAAATACACTCCCTTCTAGATGTGCTGGGTGGTACCACCTCAAGGAAGGGGTTCAGTATGAAATACACTCCCTTCTAGATGTGCTGGGTGGTACCACCTCAAGGAAGGGGTTCAGTATGAAATACACTCCCTTCTAGATGTGCTGGGTGGTACCACCTCAAGGAAGGGGTTCAGTATGAAATACACTCCCTTCTAGATGTGCTGGGTGGTACCACCTCAAGGAAGGGGTTCAGTATGAAGTACACTCCCTTCTAGATGTGCTGGGTGGTACCACCTCAAGGAAGGGGTTCAGTATGAAGTACACTCCCTTCTAGATGTGCTGGGTGGTACCACCTCAAGGGGTTCAGTATGAAATACACTCCCTTCTAGATGTGCTGGGTTGTACCACCTCAAGGGGTTCAGTATGAAATACACTCCCTTGTAGATGTGCTGGGTGGTACCACCTCAAGGAAGGGGTTCAGTATGAAATACACTCCCTTCTAGATGTGCTGGGTGGTACCACCTCATGGAAGGGGTTCGTTATGAAATACACTCCCTTCTAGATGTTCTGGGTGGTACCACCTCAAGCCTCAATATAAAAGCAGGTGACAGCGTGCTTTATTTGGCAATGGCCTTGGTAAGTGGAGTGTACCAATACATTTTGCATGATGCTTCCTTGACTAAATTCAAAAGGCAGTTAGGCACATTTCCGCATATGACTTAATTCAACGTTTTTGCTTACCGTTTCACAGACATCTATATCTTTATGAAGAAAACAAAATGTAGGCTATGAGGATTATATGTTTATATTCGTAGCTACATCCATCGTAACAAGAAATGTCAAGACATTGTATTTTTCCCCAACTGCTATGACTGATTGGTGGTGCAGTATGCTAAGACAGTTGGCTCATATTTGAGTTCTAATACCACATTGGGCAGATATATATATATATATATATATATGTAGATTTTCAAATCCTTTATTTACATTATTTATCCCCTGCCACACACTTCTAATTCTGAAAAGTGAAAGCATGCCTGTGAGAGGGGACGCCCTGGTAGTAGTTATAGGTTTTTATACAGTACCCAAGACCAATCTGTGAGTTCATTTGACCATTGGAAAAAGAGCTACTATGTAAATACTGCAATGCGGGTTGGATTGAATTGAGCCCCGAATCTTAATTTTTTAAGGTGATAATTGCGCTTCTCTTCCCAACACAATAGCGCAATAAATGTGTCCAATTTTCAACAACAAAAAATGTGCGCCCCTGTGGGGGATTAGAATTTAAACCTCAAGTGGCAATAGATGTCAGAAACTCTGCGTTTTACCACTGTGAGCTAAATGTCCCCCAAAATGAATATTTATGAGCAGTTCCCCCCACAACTTAAAGTATAGTGTAGAGAATCATTGTACCACCTAAACTGCTGTGAAATATATATTTATATTTTCAGCTGTTTGAAGCTGGTGTACAAAACCGAAAGTAAAAGATGCAAAAACAAAACTTAAGAAAGGGAAGCATAGAAATAATGCACATAGAACAGATCTACAGCTTCTTATACTTGATTTCAATGAGAATGACAGATCTGTAACTTACATTACTATGTGCATTTGGTCAAGTCGCCCAAAAAGTTACATATTGCTGCTTTATTGCGTCCCAAATCACACCTATTTTCTATATAGTGTACGACTTGTGTGTGTGTGCACTACATGGGGAATAGTGTTCCATATGGAATGCACACTTCATGTATTTTTACAGTGTATTTGTTCAACTGATGTGATGTGCACAGACTGAATTAGCTCCATATACCCTGCTTAGACTGGAGCCTGCCAAAGATAGGCAGAGCACATCTGTTGCTGTATTCTGTGGTGGAAGTGTGTGTGTGTGTGTGTGTGTGTGTGTGTGTGTGTGTGTGTGTGTGTGTGTGTGTGTGTGTGTGTGTGTGTGTGTGTGTGTGTGTGTGTGTGTGTGTGTGTGTGTGTGTGTGTGTGTGTGTGTGTGTGTATGCGTACGTGCATGCGTATATGCGTGCCTTCATTAGCGCGCGCGCGCGCGTGTGTGTGTGTGTGTGTGTGTGTGTGTGTGTGTGTGTTAGAAAGTATTTTGGGATGCAAGTGTCTCTATGGCACACATACAGTGCAGTATATATGGGCCATCTGGTGTGATGATGAGCACCATCCATGCTAGACTCCTCTCTATGATTCATCATCATAGAAGCCTTCACCACTCATATGCACTGAACTGCAGTAAGCAGGTGCAGCGGCAGGCACTTTATGTGTCCCAAATGGCTTCATGTTCCTTTAATAGCACACTACTGACCAGGGCCCATAGGGGTTTGCCATTCGGGACAAAGCCTGTGTCACTTTTTTTATTTGATTTTATTTCACCTTAATTTAACCAGGTAGGCAAGTTGAGAACAAGTTCTCATTTACAATTGCGACCTGGCCAAGATAAAGCAAAGCAGTTCGACACATACAGCAACACAGAGTTACACATGGAGTAAAACAAACATACAGTCAATAATACAGTAGAAAAATAAGTCTATATACAATGTGAGCAAATGAGGTGAGATAAGAGGTAAAGGCAAAAAAAGGCCATGGTGGCGAAGTAAATACAATATAGCAAGTAAAACACTGGAATGGTAGATTTGCAGTGGAAGAATGTGCAAAGTAGAGATAGAAATAATGGGGTGCAAAGGAGCTAAATAAATAAATACAGTAGGGGGAGAGGTAGTTGTTTGGGCTAAATTATAGATGGGCTATGTACAGGTGCAGTAATCTGTGAGCTGCTCTGACAGCTGGTGCTTAAAGCTAGTGAGGGAGATAAGTGTTTCCAGTTTCAGAGATTTTTGTAGTTCATTCCAGTCATTGGCAGCAGAGAACTGGAAGGAGAGTCGGCCAAAGGAAGAATTGGTTTTGGGGGTGACCAGAGAGATATAGTACCTGCTGGAGCGCGTGCTACAGGTGGGCGCTGCTATGGTGACCAGTGAGCTGAGATAAGGGGGGACTTTACCTAGCAGGGTCTTGTAGATGACCTGGAGCCAGTGGGTTTGGCGACGAGTATGAAGCGAGGGCCAGCCAACGAGAGCGTACAGGTCGCAGTGGTGGGTAGTATATGGGGCTTTGGTGACAAAACGGATGGCACTGTGATAGACTGCATCCAATTTATTGAGTAGGGTATTGGAGGCTATTTTGTAAATGACATCGCAGAAGTCGAGGATTGGTAGGATGGTCAGTTTTACAAGGGTATGTTTGGCAGCATGAGTGAAGGATGCTTTGTTGCGAAATAGGAAGCCAATTCTAGATTTAACTTTGGATTGGAGATGTTTGATGTGAGTCTGGAAGGACAGTTTACAGTCTAACCAGACACCTAGGTATTTGCAGTTGTCCACATATTCTAAGTCAGAACTGTCCAGAGTAGTGATGCTGGACGGGTGGGTAGGTGTGGGCAGCGATCGGTTGACAAGCATGCATTTTGTTTTGTTTGCATTTAAGAGCAGTTGGAGGCAACGGAAGGACAGTTGTATGGCATTGAAGCTCATCTGTACGACTGCCTGGCTGGTGTGGTTGAGGACATCAGCCTTTTACTCCCATAACACTGGCCATAGGGGAACACCAGCCAGCCATAGGGGAACACCAGCCAGCCATAGGGGAACACCAGCCAGCCATAGGGGAACACCAGCCAGCCATAGCGGAACACCAGCCAGCCATAGGGGAACACCAGCCAGCCATAGGGCAACACCAGCCAGCCATAGGGCAACACCCGCCAGCCATGGCGGAACACCAGCCAGCCATAGGGAATACCAGCCAGCCATAAGGGAATACCAGCCAGCCTTAGGGGAACACCCACCAGCCATATGGGAACATCAGCCAGCCGTATGGGAACATCAGCCAGCCATAAGGGAACACCCGCCAGCCATAGTGCAACACCCGCCAGCCATATGGGAACATCAGCCAGCCGTATGGGAACATCAGCCAGCCGTATGGGAACATCAGCCAGCCATAAGGGAACACCCGCCAGCCATAGGGGAACACCCGCCAGCCATAGGGGAACACCAGCCAGCCATAGGGAACATCAGCCAACCATAGGGGAACACCAGCCAGCCATAAGGGAACACCAGCCAGCCATAAGGGAACACCAGCCAGCCATACGGGAACACCAGCCAGCCATACGGGAACACCCGCCAGCCATAGGGGAACACAAGCGATCCATAGGGGAACACCCGCAAGCCATAGGGGAACACCTGCCAGCCATAGGGGTACACCCGCCAGCCACAGGGGAACACCCGCCAGCCATAGGGGAACAGCAGCCAGCCATAGGGGAACAGCAGCCAGCCATAGGGGAACACCCACCAGCCATAGGGGAACACCCGCCAGCCATAGGGGAACACCCGCCAGCCATAGGGGAACACCCGCCAGCCATAAGGGAACATCAGCCAACCATAGGGAACATCAGCCAGCCATAGGGGAACACCAGCCAGCCATAGGGGAACACCAGCCAGCCGTATGGGAACATCAGTCAGACATAGGGGAACACCCGCCAGCCATAGGGAACACCCGCCAGCCATAAGGGAACACCAGTCAGACATAGGGGAACACCCGCCAGCCATAGAGGAACACCCGCCAGCCATAGGGGAACACCCGCCAGCCATAGGGGAACACCCGCCAGCCATAGGGGAACACCCGCCAGCCATAGGGGAACACCCGCCAGCCATAGGGGAACACCCGCCAGCCATAGGGGAACACCCGCCAGCCATAGGGGAACACCAGCCAGCCATAAGGGAACATCAGCCAGCCATAGGGGAACACCAGCCAGCCATAAGGGAACATCCGCCAGCCATAGGGGAACACCCGCCAGCCATAGGGGAACACCAGTCAGACATAGGGAACGTCAGTCAGACATAGGGGAACACCCGCCAGCCATAGGGAACATCAGTCAGACATAGGGGAACACCCGCCAGACATAGGGAACACCCGCCAGCCATAAGGGAACACCAGTCAGCCATAAGGGAACACCAGTCAGACATAGGGGACCACCCGCCAGCCATAGGGGAACACCCGCCAGCCATAGGGGAACACCCGCCAGCCATAGAGGAACACCAGTCAGACATAGGGGAACACCAGCTAGCCATAGGGGAACACCCGCCAGCCATAGGGGAACACCAGTCAGACATAGGGGAACACCAGCTAGCCATAGGGGAACACCCGCCAGCCATAGGGGAACACCAGTCAGACATAGGGGAACACCAGTCAGACATAGGGGAACACCCGCCAGCCATAGGGGAACACCAGTCAGACATAGGGGAACACCCGCCAGCCATAGGGGAACACCAGCTAGCCATAGGGGAACACCCGCCAGCCATAGGGGAACACCCGCCAGCCATAGGGGAACATCAGCCAGCCATAGGGGAACACCCGCCAGCCATAGGGGAACACCCGCCAGCCATAAGGGAACATCAGCCAGCCATAAGGGAACAGTACAGTGTCAACCTGTCTGACCGGCTGGCTGGTTTCGGTGAGAACATGAAGGGCACTCCAGATTATATATTTTTCTGTCCTCCCTGGGCTACGTCCCAAATGGCACTGCATTCCCTATATACAGTAGTGCACTACTACTTGTGCACTATATAGGGAATAGGGTGGCATTTGGGACGTCACTCTGCTCTGCTCTCCACTATGCTGATGATTGTCCCTTTTGTGAAAGGAGTAGAAGAAAGAAAATCTAAATCTGCCTCGGCTGGGCTCATCCTCCCCAAGCACTGCTTTCTACCCTCCCCTCTTCCCTTCATCCGATCATCCCTCTCTTTCCCCCTCTCTGGTCCCCTACATATCAAGACATAAATACGGAGTGAGCTGAGTGTGATTAAGAGGTTCTGTTTTAATACCAAGGGGACTCAGGGAACAGGCCAGTCAAAAGAGAGGGGGGAGAGAGAGCGAGAGGGAGAAAGAGAGAGAGATGGGGGGGGGAGAGAAGAGAGAGAGAGAGAGAGAGAGAGAGAGAGAGAGAGGGAGAAAGAGAGAGAGAGGGGGAGAGAGAGAGAGAGAGGGGGGGGAGAAGAGAAAGGGGGAGAGAGAAGAGAGAGAGGGGGAGAGATAGAAAGCGAGAGAGAGTGAGTTTTTATAAAACCTTTTTTTTATACTTAATTATTAACACAAATAATGGCACACTGTGCCTTTTCAGAAATTAAACAAATTCAAAAAGGCACTCGCACATCTGAGCAATCTTATTTGCAGGTGCATGGCAACAATTGAACAAGATGAAGGAAAAAGGAAACCGCACACTGCTCTTGATAGTATCACGGATATTTAATAAGCTTTACGTATCGGCCACACGGCCAGAAATTAAACAACAAATGTGTCATTTCTAATTAAAAATAAATTCAATTAAATAAAAAAACAAATATATACGTTCAGCTTATTTCATCAACAAACAATAGTTTCCCCTCCTCCACAAAACATACCGCTCCTTCATAAGCCCACTTCTCCTCAAACAATGGGAGGTACTTTACAGCCGAGAAGAACTCAAAATCCACTTTTATTCTGACTTTGACTAATCCTTTAAGAACACATCGTACATCCTGCCCATATGCCGTGTCTATTTTATGTTTCCTACTCAGAACAATGGACATCTAAGCTTGTCCCAAAATAACATGGAACAGTTGACATTTTATTTTCTGTTGCTTACTGTATTGAAACCCCAAAATAAAAACAGTGTTATTGAAAATCTCCCCTACAGCTGTAAACAAAGACTCCAGTATTTAAAAGAGGCTTTATGCTCTCACACTCCATAAAACAATGAAACATTGTATCTCTTATGTTACAAAAAGGACATCCATCTCCAACGTCTGAGTTAATAACAGATACAAAAGCATTAACTGCAATGATGCCATGCAAAACTCTCCATTGCCCTTTTGTAACGGTGGCTTGTACAATGCTCTCTGTGTTGGCTTTACCTTGTCACCAATGCCCAGTTTTACCCTCCAATGAGTGTATTTTCTATTCTTCAATTTATCTTTATTCAAAACCTTGACACACCCCCTTTATTTATATATATATATATATATAAATAAATAAAAGTATTTCCCATTCACCACATCCAAACCCACCTTTTCCAACTCTCTCAAATCCAGTAATAACGCCTTTCTTTCTGACTCTGGGATATTGGGTGTAATCCCTAGACTTGAAATGGGTTGTTTTCATCTTGTACCCTATTCTTGTGATTATTAAGCATAAACCACTTTTTTTACTGACAGAGCCTTCATGCAGCCACATTTCCGGGCCATAAAGCAACCTTTGAATAAACTGAAACCGGAAAGCAGCAGCCCTACTAGCAAGATGTACAAGACCTTGTACCCCCTCCTCTTTTGACACCAGTGCCACAGTGCAGAGGCAACCATATTGTTAACAATAATAGTGTGCCCCCTGTATGACATACGAGATAACAACCAACGCCATCTCCTCATCCTCCCTTCTACCATTTCAAGCACCCCATTCCAATTTTTTCCCATTGTCCCCTCATCCCGTAGGTACACTCCAAGATACTTAAAACCTCCCTTACACCCTTCCAGCCCCCCTGGCAAAGCCATGATCCCTCCAGACCATTTCCCAATCTGTAAAGCACAACTTTTTCCCAATTTACCTTTGCAGAGGATATTCCCCTAAACCGATCATCCATGAGACTCAAACTATCCACCTCAGCTTAATTTTTCACTGAAATAACTACATCATCAGCATAGGCTGAGAGACGAATAGGAATATCCTCTGAAAGGTTCACCCCTTCAATGCGACTTCTAATGCTATTTAGTAGTGGCTCTATAGTGATGCATATAACATTCCTGACAAAGAACACCCCTGCCTAATACCTCTACACACTTTAAAAGGAGCACTCAAGCCACCGTTAACTTTCAATACACTTTCAGTGTCACCATATATCACCCTGATCATGGCAATATAACCAGAGCTGAAAACAAATTCCTCAAAAGTGTGTCATAAGTATTGATGTTCAACTCGGTCAAATGCCTTTTCCTGATCAATTGAAATTAGACCAGCATCCAACCCAATAGACCTAGAAACGTCAAAAAAATCCAGAATCAGGTTAATGTTATCCCCTATCTGCCTGCCGGGAACACAGTAGTACTGGTCCGTATGTATGATTTGCCCCATCACCTCCCTTAGCCTGCTGGACAAAGCCGTGGACAGGATCTTATAATCAGTGCACAATAAAGTCCCCGGCCTCCAGTTCTTCAGTTTTTCACTAGTGTCACCCATTTTTGGCAGATGGGTGAGGACAGCTCTCCTGCAGCTTATCGGTAGTAACTTTCGGTCAAACTATCATTAACTACTGCTAGCCAATCCTCTCCTAACATGGCCCAAAATACTTAAAAAAGTAAAGTAAAGCCCATCAATGCTTGGTGCACATCCATTTTACATGCCTTTTAATGCAATGTATAGCTCCTGCAAAGACAATGGTTGCTCTAGCTCTACCTTCTGCAGCCACCTATGGGATCCCATCAAGGAGCTGCTGTGTCACTGTTTTATCCTCTTTGTACTCACACTTGTAGAGCTCAGCATCGAACTCTGCTCCCCTCTTTCTAATTTCACTTGGGATAGTGAGCTCTTGTCCAACAGCTGATTTGAGGCAATGAATAATTCTTCTTTGTCCATTCTTTTTCTCTAAACCGAATAAAAATGTGGATGAGGGATCCATTTCAGAGATTCCCTGAAACTTTCTTCTCACCAATGCCCCCTGTGCTATGATGCCCAACAGGTCTGGCAATGCGGCTTTTTTTCTCTTGAGTGCCTGAGTATGGCCTTAATCTCCTGTGGTCTCAACCAACGTCAGGAGTTCCACTATTTCAGACTCTAGGACGTTCATTGATCTGGTGATGTCTCTGGTGACATTCATTGTGTACTGAATCTGGATTTTCCCTATATCCCACCACTGTTGAAGGGATACAAAACTGGCCTTTGAGACCTCCACCGCTCCCAGAAAAAAACTACAACATTTCCTGAAGTGAGCATCACTCAATAAAGTTATATTAAAATGCCAATATGCGCTTTTGGGTTTTACAGCGTTAATGAACACCACCTCTGTTATTAAACAATGATCAGAACATCCCACTGGGGTTTTATCACACTGGATTTACAGACCTGAGATTGATGCTCAAAACAATGAAACCTATATAACCTGGTCAGAGAGATGGTGTTCTCTCTCACTTTAGACCATGTGTTCTGTCTCGTGCCTCCATGTTGGCTCCAAACATCACACAGTGTTACAATGAAACCTATCTAACCTGTCCAGAGAGATGGTGTTCTCTCTCACATTAGCCCATGTGTTCTGTCTCGTACCTCCATGTTGGCTCCAAACATCACACAGTGTTACAATAAAACCTATCTAACCTGGCCAGAGAGATGGTGTTCTCTCTCACATGGGTCCATGTGTACTGTCTCGTGCCTCCATGTTGGCTCCGCCAAATATCACAGTTCATATGTTACAATAAGGCAATATTGTTACAATATGAGGTTCTTTGTGGTTTCTATCTAAATCACTGACTGTGCAGTTAAAGTTCCCAGCAAGAAATAAATAATCATCTTCAGTGTTACATTTCTCAATGGTATTTGGATAGCCACACCCCCACTTTTTGAGCTTTTATGACTACACACCACCGAACAACCCAACGCAGCAGGAATCTTTACACAATGTCGGCAAATATGTTTTTCAAACCCCAACCCTCCATGAGTTGCTACTGCAACTGGCCCCACACACTGGTTGCACACTGGAGAAAAACCACCTCAACTTTCACACAACCCTTATATGTGCTTAGTGACATTGAGACAAAGATAACCTTAAAACAACTAAATAATATATATACACATATTGAAAACACACCGAAACCGCGTCCCTGCTCACCGCGTCCCTGCTCACTGCCAGCATATATATGTGTGTGTGTGTGTGTGTGTGTGTGTGTGTGTGTGTGTGTGTGAGTGAGAGAGAATACCACATTGTGAAAGAAAGGAAGGTGAGGTTTTAAAATAGACTAAATCTTTATTAACAAACTAGATAACAGTTAACAGTAACCAACAGTGCCCATATCCCCCACTGTGCTTGGGCAGAGGTTTATACAGTAAAGCAGAGCTTTCTGTCTAAACTGCACAAGTGTGACTTTATTTGCAAGAGCCGTGGTCAAAACATAACTCTTGGCTGCAGACTACAGGCCTTGGGACACCACAGTGTCAGGGAGGGGGTGTGTCTGTCTCTGTGGCTGTGTCTGCAGGCCCAGGGAAACGACCGTGTCAGGGAGGCACGGAGGGAGTGTGTCTAGCTCTGTGGCTGCGGCTGCAGCCTGATAATTGGTTATTGCAGCTGGTTTCCTCAGTTTGGGTTTGATTACTGTCCATTCACGGCAGGAACTCACTGATCACGGTGCAGAATCCTAGACTCACTGACCACGGTGCAGTAGTGTCAGACTCACTGACCACGGTGCAGTAGTGTCAGACTCACTGACCACGGTGCAGTAGTGTCAGACTCACTGACCACGGTGCAGTAGTGTCAGACTCACTGATCACGGTGCAGTAGTGTCAGACTCACTGACCACGGTGCAGTAGTGTCAGACTCACTGACCACGGTGCAGTAGTGTCAGACTCACTGACCACGGTGCAGTAGTGTCAGACTCACTGACCACGGTGCAGTAGTGTCAGACTCACTGACCACGGTGCAGTAGTGTCAGACTCACTGATCACGGTGCAGTAGTGTCAGACTCACTGATCACGGTGCAGTAGTGTCAGACTCACTGACCACGGTGCAGTAGTGTCAGACTCACTGACCACGGTGCAGTAGTGTCAGACTCACTGACCACGGTGCAGTAGTGTCAGACTCACTGATCACGGTGCAGTAGTGTCAGACTCACTGACCACGGTGCAGTAGTGTCAGACTCACTGACCACAGTGCAGAATCCTAGACTCACTGACCACGGTGCAGAAGTCTCAGACTCACTGACCACGGTGCAGAAGTCTCAGACTCACTGACCACAGTGCAGAATCCTAGACTCACTGACCACAGTGCAGAATCCTAGACTCACTGACCACAGTGCAGAATCCTAGACTCACTGACCACAGTGCAGAATCCTAGACTCACTGACCACGGTGCAGAAGTCTCAGACTCACTGACCACGGTGCAGAAGTCTCAGACTCACTGACCACAGTGCAGAATCCTAGACTCACTGACCACGGTGCAGAAGTCTCAGACTCACTGACCACAGTGCAGAATCCTAGACTCACTGACCACGGTGCAGAATCCTAGACTCACTGACCACGGTGCAGAAGTCTCAGACTCACTGACCACAGTGCAGAATCCTAGACTCACTGACCACAGTGCAGAATCCTAGACTCACTGACCACGGTGCAGAAGTCTCAGACTCACTGACCACAGTGCAGAATCCTAGACTCACTGACCACGGTGCAGAAGTCTCAGACTCACTGACCACAGTGCAGAATCCTAGACTCACTGACCACAGTGCAGAATCCTAGACTCACTGACCACGGTGCAGAAGTCTCAGACTCACTGACCACAGTGCAGAATCCTAGACTCACTGAACACAGTGCAGAATCCTAGACTCACTGACCACGGTGCAGAAGTCCCAGACTCACTGACCACGGTGCAGAATCCTAGACTCACTGACCACAGTGCAGAATCCTAGACTCACTGACCACAGTGCAGAATCCTAGACTCACTAACCACAGTGCAGAATCCTAGACTCACTGACCACAGTGCAGTAGTATCAGACTCACTGACCACAGTGCAGTAGTATCAGACTCACTGACCACGGTGCAGAATCCTAGACTCACTGACCACGGTGCAGAAGTCTGACTCACTTACCACGGTGCAGAATCCTAGACTCACTGACCACGGTGCAGAATCCTAGACTCACTGACCACGGTGCAGAATCCTAGACTCACTGACCACGGTGCAGAAGTCCTAGACTCACTGACCACGGTGCAGAAGTCTCAGACTCACTGACCACGGTGCAGAAGTCTCAGACTCACTGACCACAGTGCAGAATCCTAGACTCACTGACCACAGTGCAGAATCCTAGACTCACTGACCACAGTGCAGAATCCTAGACTCACTGATCACGGTGCAGAAGTCTCAGACTCACTGATCACGGTGCAGAAGTCTCAGACTCACTGACCACAGTGCAGAATCCTAGACTCACTGACCACGGTGCAGAATCCTAGACTCACTGACCACGGTGCAGAAGTCTCAGACTCACTGACCACAGTGCAGAATCCTAGACTCACTGACCACAGTGCAGAATCCTAGACTCACTGACCACGGTGCAGAAGTCCTAGACTCACTGACCACGGTGCAGAAGTCTCAGACTCACTGACCACAGTGCAGAATCCTAGACTCACTGACCACAGTGCAGAATCCTAGACTCACTGACCACAGTGCAGAATCCTAGACTCACTGACCACAGTGCAGAATCCTAGACTCACTGACCACAGTGCAGAATCCTAGACTCACTGACCACAGTGCAGTAGTGTCAGACTCACTGACCACAGTGCAGAATCCTAGACTCACTGACCACAGTGCAGAATCCTAGACTCACTGACCACGGTGCAGAATCCTAGACTCACTGACCACGGTGCAGAAGTCTCAGACTCACTGACCACAGTGCAGAATCCTAGACTCACTGACCACGGTGCAGAAGTCTCAGACTCACTGACCACAGTGCAGAATCCTAGACTCACTGACCACAGTGCAGAATCCTAGACTCACTGACCACAGTGCAGAATCCTAGACTCACTGACCACAGTGCAGAATCCTAGACTCACTGACCACGGTGCAGTAGTGTCAGACTCACTGACCACAGTGCAGAATCGTAGACTCACTGACCACAGTGCAGAATCCTAGACTCACTGACCACGGTGCAGAAGTCTCAGACTCACTGACCACAGTGCAGAATCCTAGACTCACTAACCACAGTGCAGAATCCTAGACTCACTGACCACAGTGCAGTAGTGTCAGACTCACTGACCACAGTGCAGAATCCTAGACTCACTGACCACGGTGCAGAAGTCTCAGACTCACTGACCACAGTGCAGAATCCTAGACTCACTGACCACAGTGCAGAATCCTAGACTCACTGACCACGGTGCAGAATCCTAGACTCACTGACCACGGTGCAGAAGTCCTAGACTCACTGACCACGGTGCAGAAGTCTCAGACTCACTGACCACAGTGCAGAATCCTAGACTCACTGACCACAGTGCAGAATCCTAGACTCACTGACCACAGTGCAGAATCCTAGACTCACTGACCACAGTGCAGAATCCTAGACTCACTGACCACGGTGCAGAAATCCTAGACTCACTGACCACGGTGCAGAAGTCTCAGACTCACTGACCACAGTGCAGAATCCTAGACTCACTGACCACAGTGCAGAATCCTAGACTCACTGACCACAGTGCAGAATCCTAGACTCACTGACCACGGTGCAGAAGTCTCCGATTCACTGACCACAGTGCAGAATCCTAGACTCACTGACCACAGTGCAGAAGTCTCAGACTCACTGACCACGGTGCAGAATCCTAGACTCACTGACCATGGTGCAGAATCCTAGACTCACTGACCACAGTGCAGTAGTATCAGACTCACTGACCACGGTGCAGAATCCTAGACTCACTGACCACGGTGCAGAAGTCTCAGACTCACTGACCACAGTGCAGAATCCTAGACTCACTGACCACAGTGCAGAATCCTAGACACACTGACCACAGTGCAGAATCCTAGACTCACTGACCACGGTGCAGAAGTCCCAGACTCACTGACCACAGTGCAGAATCCTAGACTCACTGACCACAGTGCAGAATCCTAGACTCACTGACCACAGTGCAGAATCCTAGACTCACTGACCACAGTGCAGTAGTGTCAGACTCACTTACCACAGTGCAGAATCGTAGACTCACTGACCACAGTGCAGAATCCTAGACTCACTGACCACGGTGCAGAAGTCTCAGACTCACTGACCACAGTGCAGAATCCTAGACTCACTGACCACAGTGCAGTAGTATCAGACTCACTGACCACATTGCAGTAGTATCAGACTCACTGACCACGGTGCAGAATCCTAGACTCACTGACCACGGTGCAGAAGTCTCAGACTCACTTACCACAGTGCAGAATCCTAGACTCACTGACCACGGTGCAGAATCCTAGACTCACTGACCACGGTGCAGAAGTCCTAGACTCACTGACCACGGTGCAGAAGTCTCAGACTCACTGACCACAGTGCAGAATCCTAGACTCACTGACCACAGTGCAGAATCCTAGACTCACTGACCACAGTGCAGAATCCTAGACTCACTGACCACAGTGCAGAATCCTAGACTCACTGATCATGGTGCAGAAGTCTCAGACTCACTGACCACAGTGCAGAATCCTAGACTCACTGACCACGGTGCAGAATCCTAGACTCACTGACCACGGTGCAGAAGTCTCAGACTCACTGACCACAGTGCAGAATCCTAGACTCACTGACCACGGTGCAGAAGTCCTAGACTCACTGACCACGGTGCAGAAGTCTCAGACTCACTGACCACAGTGCAGAATCCTAGACTCACTGACCACAGTGCAGAATCCTAGACTCACTGACCACAGTGCAGAATCCTAGACTCACTGACCACAGTGCAGAATCCTAGACTCACTGACCACAGTGCAGAATCCTAGACTCACTGACCACGGTGCAGAAGTCTCAGACTCACTGACCACAGTGCAGAATCCTAGACTCACTGACCACGGTGCAGAATCCTAGACTCACTGACCACAGTGCAGAATCCTAGACTCACTGACCACAGTGCAGTAGTGTCAGACTCACTGACCACAGTGCAGAATCCTAGACTCACTGACCACAGTGCAGAATCCTAGACTCACTGACCACGGTGCAGAATCCTAGACTCACTGACCACGGTGCAGAATCCTAGACTCACTGACCACGGTGCAGAATCCTAGACTCACTGACCACAGTGCAGAATCCTAGACTCACTGACCACGGTGCAGAAGTCTCAGACTCACTGACCACAGTGCAGAATCCTAGACTCACTGACCACAGTGCAGAATCCTAGACTCACTGACCACAGTGCAAAATCCTAGACTCACTGACCACAGTGCAGAATCCTAGACTCACTGACCACGGTGCAGTAGTGTCAGACTCACTGACCACAGTGCAGAATCGTAGACTCACTGACCACAGTGCAGAATCCTAGACTCACTGACCACAGTGCAGAATCCTAGACTCACTGACCACAGTGCAGAATCCTAGACTCACTGACCACAGTGCAGAATCCTAGACTCACTGACCACGGTGCAGAAGTCTCCGATTCACTGACCACAGTGCAGAATCCTAGACTCACTGACCACAGTGCAGAAGTCTCACTCACTGACCACGGTGCAGAATCCTAGACTCACTGACCACGGTGCAGAATCCTAGACTCACTGACCACAGTGCAGTAGTATCAGACTCACTGACCACGGTGCAGAAGTCCTAGACTCACTGACCACGGTGCAGAAGTCTCAGACTCACTGACCACAGTGCAGAATCCTAGACTCACTGACCACAGTGCAGAATCCTAGACTCACTGACCACAGTGCAGAATCCTAGACTCACTGACCACGGTGCAGAAGTCCCAGACTCACTGACCACGGTGCAGAAGTCCCAGACTCACTGACCACAGTGCAGAATCCTAGACTCACTGACCACGGTGCAGAATCCTAGACTCACTGACCATGGTGCAGAATCCTAGACTCACTGACCACAGTGCAGTAGTATCAGACTCACTGACCACGGTGCAGAATCCTAGACTCACTGACCACGGTGCAGAAGTCTCAGACTCACTGACCACAGTGCAGAATCCTAGACTCACTGACCACAGTGCAGAATCCTAGACTCACTGACCACAGTGCAGAATCCTAGACTCACTGACCACGGTGCAGAAGTCCCAGACTCACTGACCACAGTGCAGAATCCTAGACTCACTGACCACAGTGCAGAATCCTAGACTCACTGACCACAGTGCAGTAGTGTCAGACTCACTTACCACAGTGCAGAATCGTAGACTCACTTACCCCAGTGCAGAATCGTAGACTCACTGACCACAGTGCAGAATCCTAGACTCACTGACCACAGTGCAGAATCCTAGACTCACTGACCACAGTGCAGAATCCTAGACTCACTGACCACAGTGCAAAATCCTAGACTCACTGACCACAGTGCAGAATCCTAGACTCACTGACCACGGTGCAGTAGTGTCAGACTCACTGACCACAGTGCAGAATCCTAGACTCACTGACCACAGTGCAGAATCCTAGACTCACTGACCACGGTGCAGAAGTCTCAGACTCACTGACCACAGTGCAGAATCCTAGACTCACTAAGCACAGTGCAGAATCCTAGACTCACTGACCACAGTGCAGTAGTGTCAGACTCACTGACCACAGTGCAGAATCCTAGACTCACTGACCACGGTGCAGAAGTCTCAGACTCACTGACCACAGTGCAGAATCCTAGACTCACTGACCACAGTGCAGAATCCTAGACTCACTGACCACGGTGCAGAATCCTAGACTCACTGACCACGGTGCAGAAGTCCTAGACTCACTGACCACGGTGCAGAAGTCTCAGACTCACTGACCACAGTGCAGAATCCTAGACTCACTGACCACAGTGCAGAATCCTAGACTCACTGACCACAGTGCAGAATCCTAGACTCACTGACCACAGTGCAGAATCCTAGACTCACTGACCACAGTGCAGAATCCTAGACTCACTGACCACGGTGCAGAAATCCTAGACTCACTGACCACGGTGCAGAAGTCTCAGACTCACTGACCACAGTGCAGAATCCTAGACTCACTGACCACAGTGCAGAATCCTAGACTCACTGACCACAGTGCAGAATCCTAGACTCACTGACCACGGTGCAGAAGTCTCCGATTCACTGACCACAGTGCAGAATCCTAGACTCACTGACCACAGTGCAGAAGTCTCAGACTCACTGACCACGGTGCAGAATCCTAGACTCACTGACCACGGTGCAGAATCCTAGACTCACTGACCACAGTGCAGTAGTATCAGACTCACTGACCACGGTGCAGAATCCTAGACTCACTGACCACGGTGCAGAAGTCTCAGACTCACTGACCACAGTGCAGAATCCTAGACTCACTGACCACAGTGCAGAATCCTAGACTCACTGACCACAGTGCAGAATCCTAGACTCACTGACCACGGTGCAGAAGTCCCAGACTCACTGACCACAGTGCAGAATCCTAGACTCACTGACCACGGTGCAGAATCCTAGACTCACTGACCACGGTGCAGAATCCTAGACTCACTGACCATGGTGCAGAATCCTAGACTCACTGACCACAGTGCAGTAGTATCAGACTCACTGACCACGGTGCAGAATCCTAGACTCACTGACCACGGTGCAGAAGTCTCAGACTCACTGACCACAGTGCAGAATCCTAGACTCACTGACCACAGTGCAGAATCCTAGACTCACTGACCACAGTGCAGAATCCTAGACTCACTGACCACGGTGCAGAAGTCCCAGACTCACTGACCACAGTGCAGAATCCTAGACTCACTGACCACAGTGCAGAATCCTAGACTCACTGACCACAGTGCAGTAGTGTCAGACTCACTTACCACAGTGCAGAATCGTAGACTCACTTACCACAGTGCAGAATCGTAGACTCACTGACCACAGTGCAGAATCCTAGACTCACTGACCACGGTGCAGAAGTCTCAGACTCACTGACCACAGTGCAGAATCCTAGACTCACTGACCACAGTGCAGTAGTGTCAGACTCACTTACCACAGTGCAGAATCGTAGACTCACTGACCACAGTGCAGAATCCTAGACTCACTGACCACGGTGCAGAATCCTAGACTCACTGACCACGGTGCAGAATCCTAGACTCACTGACCACGGTGCAGAATCCTAGACTCACTGACCACGGTGCAGAATCCTAGACTCACTTCAGAAACACGCTGAAACAGGGCAAACAAGCTGCTGTTAGTCTACAGGCTGACACACACATACACACACTCTCTCTCTCTCTGCAGTAGCTGCTGTTAGTCTACAGGCTGACACACACATACACACACACTCTCTCTCTCTCTGCAGTAGCTGCTGTTAGTCTACAGGCTGATACACACATACACACACTCTCTCTCTCTCTCTGCAGTAGCTGCTGTTAGTCTACAGGCTGACACACACATACACACACTCTCTCTCTCTCTGCAGTAGCTGCTGTTAGTCTGCAGGCTGACACACACATACACACACTCTCTCTCTCTCTGCAGTAGCTGCTGTTAGTCTGCAGGCTGACACACACATACACACACTCTCTCTCTCTCTGCAGTAGCTGCTGTTAGTCTGCAGGCTGACACACATACACACACTCTCTCTCTCTCTGCAGTAGCTGCTGTTAGTCTGCAGGCTGACACACACATACACACACTCTCTCTCTCTCTGCAGTAGCTGCTGTTAGTCTACAGGCTGACACACACATACACACACTCTCTCTCTCTCTCTGCAGTAGCTGCTGTTAGTCTGCAGGCTGACACACACATACACACACTCTCTCTCTCTGCAGTAGCTGCTGTTAGTCTGCAGGCTGACACACACATACACACACTCTCTCTCTCTCTGCAGTAGCTGCTGTTAGTCTACAGGCTGACACACACATACACACACTCTCTCTCTCTCTGCAGTAGCTGCTGTTAGTCTGCAGGCTGACACACACATACACACACTCTCTCTCTCTCTGCAGTAGCTGCTGTTAGTCTACAGGCTGACACACACATACACACACTCTCTCTCTCTCTGCAGTAGCTGCTGTTCATTCTGCTGCAGGCTGTTTTTACTCCTCATAGTATAGTCAATGAGCCACCTGTTTCCCATCTCCTTTGTTTGTATTGAGCTCATTTTGTGGCATCCTCTCGCCCCCACGGAACTGACAGTGTTATTGTATTTAACTCATTTCGTGGCATCGGCCACCCCCCAGGGTACTACTGACAGTGTTAATGTATTTCTACAGAGCTTATTGGACCTCCACGATGGTTGCTAGATACACTTATATAAGGACAATACACTTATATAAGGACAATACACTTACATAAGGCATGAATGGAATATAGCGTACAAACTGTACTCTGCAAGAACACAACGTAGCAAGACCATAACCGATATGTAAACTTATATAACAAGAACATAACAGGAGAGTTAATCTATAGGGCCCTATTGTATCGTAGTCCTCACCATCTCCGTGCTACAGTACACCAGCCCAGTTATGAGTGTGCTGGCATCCACACAAAGGAGAGCACAGAGTTTATTGTACAGTAAAGTCTGTTCAGTGTAGATCACTACTGACACACACACACACACACACACACACACACACACACACGAACTCGCATACACACTCACGCACTCGCACGCTCACACACACAGAGCGGAGCAGAAGTATCTATCCAGAAGAGAATATAAAGTAAGGAAGGCAGTTCCCAGACACAGAATACTATGGTCCTGAGGAGAAGAGCACAGGATCGCTGGGAAAACAATGTTACAGCCAAACACTGCCCTAGTTAACTGGGTTTATTCACCTCATACCGGGGTTGGGGAGGATGTGTGTTTGTGTGTTTGTGTGTGTGTGTTTGCATCCTAATTCACTCATGCCGATTGTGAAGCACAGACACAGCCTCCAGCAGAAATGGATGGTGTGTTAAATGCATCTGTAAAATATGAGACTTTCAGACAGACGTAGTGATTAATTTGATTCATTTGACCTCTCAGTTAGAGATATATATGGGCAACACTAATTTCTCTCATCACTGAGTTTTGTAACACTGTCTCTCTCCCTCACTCTCTCCCTCACTCATCCCCTCACTCTCCCTCTGCCCCTCTCCATCTCCCTATCTCCCTCTTTCCCTCTCCCTCTCCCCCCTCTCTCTCCTCCCCCTTTCTCTCTCTCTCTCTCCCTCACTCACTCCCTCTCTCCCTCTTTCCCTCTCTCCCCCTCTCCATCTCGCCCTCTCTCCCTCTCCCCCTCTCTCTCCATTCCCCTTCTCTCTCTCTCATTCCCTCTCCCTTTTCTTCTCTCTCTTTCTCTCTCTCTCTCCCCCCTCTCTCTCTCCCTCTCTCCTCCCCATTTCTCTCTCTTCCCCCCCCTCTCTCTCTCTCTCTCTCTCTCTCTCTCTCTCTCTCATTCTCTCTCTCTCATTCTCTCTCTCTCATTCTCCCTCTCTCCCTTCCCCCCTCTCTTTCTTTCTTTCTTTCTTTCTTTTTATCTCTCTCTCTCGCTCTCTCTCTCTCTCTCTCTCTCTCTCTCTCTCTCTCTCTCTCTCTCTCTCTCTCTCACACTCTCCCTCTGCCTCCCTCCTATCTCTCCTTTCTCTGTCTGTCCTACAGGAACAGTATAGCAGCATCTGCAGTGTGTGCATTTAACCTTAGCTCCATCACCCAGGCCTTCAACGGGCCCTTCCGTTCCCAGGAGAACCCCCGCTCTACCTGGCTGCCCACCCCAAACCCCATCCCCAACTTCCAGGTTAGTGCTGGTCTGGAGGGTAATCCTGCCCACCCTGTGTATCCCCAGAACCAGGACGAAAGGACACTGCATCCAGGAGGCATTTGATATAAGAACTAGGGATCATGCACCACATAGCCCACATCATTTAAGAAATGCAACCGTAGCTTTATGAAGCAATTCATGTCATCCAGTATTTAAGAATGGCATTTAAGGAGCATATTGTTGCTGTAGTGTGCCAGATCCAGAGATGTTGTTTAGCCCAACAACAGTCATTACATTGTAACAGTCATTATATTGTAACAGTCATTATCTTGTAGGTGTGAATAAGTGTGATTACTAAAGGACAAAATGAGAATGAAATGACCACAGCTGAAGCGTAGTAAGGACAAAATGAGAATGAAATGACCACAGCCTGAGATGTAGTATTAATTTAATCAAAACAATAATGACTGTGAACATGAGGCATTTTTCATTTTCATTATGTGTCTCTTTTCTCTTTCCCTCGCTCTCTTTCCCCTCTCTCTCTCTCACTCACTCTCACTAAACCTCTCACTCCTCCCGCCTCTCCCACCGCTCCTCCACCCCTCCTCAGTGTGGAACCATAGATGACGACGGCGGTCCTAACGATGGTCTGACGGAGCGCAGCCTCCAGGACGCCCAGCGGCTGTACCTTATGAACGACGTGGTGCAGCCCGTCTCTGTGGACCCCTTGGTCATGCAGGATGATGTGCGCTTCTCCAGGCTGGTAGTGGACATCGTACAGGGTCACGACACCCTCTACCACGTCATGTACATCGGCACAGGTCAGCACAGAGTTCAAATGTCAGGTGTCAAGGTCAAGGTCAATAGGTTAGACCCAATAATCAATCATCAACCAATTAATTAATCAATCAATGCCGGCACCCTTCACTAGCTGTCTATCCAAAGGACGTTCTATTGACCTATTATAGGACCCTGAGTTTTCCCTAACCACATGACCTGACTGTTACAGTACAAACCAACGAATTCTCATCATCCTCTTCCTCCTCTCTTCTCCAATCAGAATACGGCACCATCCTGAAGGCCCTGGCCACCACCAATAAGAGCCTTCAGGGGTGTTACCTGGAGGAGATCCAGCTCCTCCCCCCTGGGGTGCGGGAGCCAATCCTGAGCCTGCAGATCCTTCACAGTGATAGGTCACTGTTTGTAGGACTCAACAACAGAGTTCTGAAGATTCCATTGGAGAGATGCTCCAACTACAAGACTGAGACGTGAGTTTCTTACCTTTTACAATGTGTACAAGAACACAAAAAGCCAAACTGGCCAACAAACCCAAACGTATAGGAGAGTACATGTTAGGAAAAGCTGCAACTACATGACTGAGACGTGAGTTCCTTAAATTGAGGATTATTACACATTCTCTATCACATCTCTGCGTTTCAGTAAAGTTTCAGTATAGTTTCTGTAAACTTCCATAAAAATGTACAGAGTGTTGTTTATTGCTTACTTGGAAACAACTTCCCTTCCTTTCATATAGCCAAAAAACCTATTAACAGGTCTGCATATGTATTTTCCTTAAATGTTATATTTAAAGTAGTTAGTTTAAATATAGCATTTAAAGGTTTTCGGCTATATGAAATGAAGGCAAGTTGTAATTGTATTTGTTTTGTAATTGTATCAGTAACTTACTGTATTAATCAACAGTATGATACTGTGTAAACGGAATACAGTAGATTAGTGTACGATGCACAGTAAAGAACCATACATTTGTTTTACAGCACACCGTAAGACCTTTCTGTAATTTCTACAGTAAAACACCTTAGAATGCACAGTAAAATACCATATATTTTTTACAATATTAATTATGATGCATTGTGGGAAAATGTTAGTAGGCGGGGAAAGAGTCTCTGGCTCATGAACATATTTTAAGGTGTGGCTTATAAGATACTATATTTGTTACACCCGTGGGTGAGAATGCTGTACCCCCACATAACATTGTAATATACTTTCTTTTAGAAATACTTTTAACATTGTTTTGAAATTCTACAGTAACTTACTAGCCAATTGCTGGCAGTAATTTACTCTTATTCCAAATACAGTAAAATGTTTGGAGCACCAAAAACCTTTTGAACACTAGTGGATGCATGGTATTGTTGTTTCTTATTTATTAACATATTTTCAGATGTGTCTTGTAAGCGTCTATATTTATTGTACCTAGTTAGTGAGAGTGCAGTACCAATGTAAGTGATATGTAGTAGTTAAGCTTTTGTTAAGTCTTAAAGTGAATATTATATAAAACACCAAATATCAGTTGGTATGCTGTAATACATAGTTAAATATTCACTATTAGCAGTTGCTGATTTTATTTTCAATGCAATTCAGCAATAAAGTACTGTACTGCTGTTTTGCTACATATTTACAGCAGCATACTGTAAATTATGGTGCATTGCGGAGAAATATTGTGGGAGGAGAAAGAATCACTGCCTCAGTAACATATTTTAAGGCGTGCCTTGGAAGTGGCTATATTTGTTGTTGAGAGTCCTGTACCAATTTAAGTGATATGTGGTAGTAGTTCTCTAACAATTAAATGTATACTGAACAAAGATATAAACGCAACATGCAACAATTTCAACGATTTTACTGAGTTACAGTTCATATAAGGAAATTAGTCAATTTAAATAAATTCATTAGACCCTTATCTATGGATTTCACATGACTGGGCAAGGGCGCAGCCATATGTGGGCATGGGAGGGCATAGGCCGAGCTAGGCCCAGCCAATCAGAATGAGTTGTTCCCCACAAAAGGGCCTTATTACAGACAGAAATTCTCCCCAGGTTCATTAGCTGTCAGGATAGCTGGACTCAGACGATCTCGCAGGTGAAGAAGACTGAAGTTTTGTAGTGGTTTCGTGTTATTGTTGTTGATGTAAAGAATATTTGTTGGTCGGTGGTGTGTAATGAAAAGCAAACAGACGCTGCACTTGACACACTTATGAAATTGCTTATTCCAGTTACTAATAAGCACACACCCATTAAGAAAATGACTGTAAAAACTGTTAAATCCCCATGGATTGATGAGGAATTGAAAAACTGTATGGTTGAGATGGATGGGGCAAAAGGAATAGCAAATAAGTCTGGCTACACAACTGATTGGCAAACATATTGCAAATTGAGAAATCATGTGACTAAACTGAATAAAAAGAAGAAGAAACGACTCTATGAAACAAAGATAAATGACATAAGGAATGATAGTAAAAAGCTTTGGAGCACCTTAAATGAAATTTTGGGGGAAAAGGCAAACTCAGCTCCATCATTCATTGAATCAGATGGCTCATTCATCACAAAACCAACTGATATTGCCAACTACTTTAATGATTTTTTCATTGGCAAGATTAGCAAACTTACATGCTGACCACATCGCTCGCGTCGCAAAATAAATGTACACATACGTGGTGATCCTAACTGACCTAAAACAGGGAATTTTTACTAGGATTAAATGCCAGGAATTGTGAAAAACTGAGTTTAAATGTATTCGGCTAAGGTGTATGTAAACTTCCGACTTCAACTGTACATGTAAATTCAGCAAAAAAAGAAACTTCCCTTTTTCAGGACCCTGTCTTTCAAAGATAATTTGTGTTATTCAATCATTGCACCCACACTGCTCGCACACGTCAGCGAGCGTCTGCGTGGCCAGACGCTCAACACGCTGCAAGTCCGGCCTCTCTCATTTCCTCATTGGTGTTTAGGAGCATATACCCATGTGTGGGATTGAAAGATTAACTTAGGTCCACACTCCGGTTGGTTGTAGTAATGCTGTAAAGTTGGTTGCCAACCACAATATAAAGTCCAAAGAAGAAAAAGAAGCTGAAGGAAGGAGGAGAGATGACGAGAAACATATTTGTTTTACCGTTTTAGCTGTGGATTAATTGTCAGAGTAGAGGACCTTGTGCATTTCAGATAAAACAACCCAATGTTTATATACCAGGACAAATTAGCTAGCAACAGCAAGCTAGCCAGCTAAATTGCTATAAGCGTTTAATGCTTTTTGACTTGTCCCCAAATGAATATAATTGGTTCAGAGTTTGTTTTGATATTTCAACCTGCGTGTCCTGATCGCTTCTGGTGTGAGTGAACAAAATCAACTTGCGCGATGGACACGCGCACGTGCGGTTTGGTCAGCATGTTAGGCATGACATGCCAGCAACAAATGATGACACTACACATCAAAGTATATCTGACCAAATTATGAAAGACAAACATTGTAATTTTGAATTCTGTAAAGTGAGTGTGGAAGAGGTGAATTTTGTTTTGTATATCAACAATGTCAAGCCACCGGGGTCTGACAATCTGGATGTAAAATTACTGAGGATAATAGCAGACGATATTGCCCCTCCTATTTTCAATATTTTCAATTCAAGCCCACTAGAAAGTGTGTGCCCACAGGTCTGGAGGGAAGCAAAAGTAATTCTGCTACCTAAGAATAGTAAAGCCCTCTTTACTGGCTCAAATAAAGTGGCGGCAGGTAGCCTAGTGGTTAGAGTGTTGGACTAGTAACTGAAAGGTTGCAAGATCAAATCCCTGAGCTGACAAGGTAAAAATCTGTCATTCTACCCCTGAACAAGGCAGTTAACCCACTGTTCCTAGGCTGTCATTGTAAATAAGAATGTGTTCTTAACTGACCTGCCTAGTAAAATAGCTGACCAATCAACCTGTTACCAACCCTGAGTAAACTTAAGGGGGAAAAATGTGTTTGACAATGCTATTTTACAGTAAACAAATTGACAACAGACTTTCAGCACGCTTATGGGAAAGGACATTCAACAAGCACAGCACTTGCAGAATTGACTGATGATTGGCTGAGAGAAATTGATGATAAAAATATTGTGGGGGTTGTTTTGTTAGACTTCAGTGTGGCTTTTGACATTATTGATCATAGTCTGCTGCAGGAAAAACATATGTGTTATGGCTTTACACCCCTGCTATATTGTGGATAAAGAGTTACCTGTCTAACAGAACACAGAGGGTGTTCTTTAATGGAAGCCTCTCCAACATAATCCAGGTAGAATCAGGAATTCCCCAGGGCAGCTGTCTAGGCCACTTACTTTTTCAATCTTTACTAATGACATTTGTAGTGCTATATTGTGGATAAAGAGTTACTTGTCTAACATAACACAGAGGGTGTTCTTTAATGGAAGCCTCTCCAACATAATCCAGATAGAATCAGGAATTCCCCAGGGCAGCTGTCTAGGCCACTTACTTTTTCAATCTTTACTAATGACATGCCAATCTTTACTAATGCCATTTGAGTAAAGCCAGTGTGTCTATGTATGCGGATGACTCAACACTACATGTCAGATCCTACAGTGACTGCAACACTTAACAAAGAGCTGCAGTTAGTTTCAAAGTGGGTGGAAAGGAATACATTAGTCCTAGACATTTCTAAAGCTAAAAGCATTGTATTTGGGACAAATCATTCACTAAACCCTAAACATCAACTAAATCTTGTAATAAATAATGTGGAAATTGAGCAAGTTGAGGTAACTAAACTGCTTGGAGTAACCCTGGATTGTAAACTGTCATGGTCAAAACACAACAGTAGCTAAGATGGGGAGAAGTTTCTCCATAATAAAGTG
Organism: Salvelinus namaycush; assembly: GCF_016432855.1. Taxonomy (NCBI): domain Eukaryota; kingdom Metazoa; phylum Chordata; class Actinopteri; order Salmoniformes; family Salmonidae; genus Salvelinus; species Salvelinus namaycush. The sequence goes on along the minus strand of NC_052325.1, from coordinate 24,989,724 downwards.
CTGCTCTAAATTCTTAAAAGCACTATCAACAAGGCAGGTCCTACAGGCCCTAGTTTTGTCGCACATGGACTACTGTTCAGTCGTGTGGTCAGGTGCCACAAAAAGGGACTTAGGAAAATTGCAATTGGCTCAGAACAAGACAGCACAGCTGGCCCTTGGATGTACACAGAGAGCTAACATTAACATGCGGGGTTGGGAAGTAACGGTTACAAAAAACGGTAACTGTAATCCGTTACGTTACCAGCAAAAATGCTGCAATCAAATTACAGACACTTTTGAAAAACTAGATGATTACTTCGAGGATTACTTTTAAATTCAGAAAGGATGTTTGTGAAAAAAAATTGTGTGACACTTCTCTGTTTTCTTAATGACATTCAAATCATATTTGAACCCAAAAATGGTTGAATTAAAGAAGTTTAAGCTGCCTATCAATCATTGTTTTTGAAACCAGTGGACAGCCAGTGAAAAATGCGCTCTTGCAACAGCTGCATAGTACAGATCCCAGCCTATGGAATAAAAGTGAGGCTTTTATTGCTCAATCTAATTCATGCTGATAAAAAAATCCAAGGTCCTAATGGACACATGCTCAAACTTGCACACATTTGATAGACTAAAAGGGGCAATCTGTAGTTGCTACATCCATTTTTTGACTTATAAATTATTTATATTAATGTAAAGATATCTTTTAATCGTATTATTATATGTAGTAGAAAGCGATGGGTTAGAAGAAGCCTACATAACCAACCCATAAAGTCAAATTTAACATCCATATATGGCCAGCTATGTTAACTTTACAATAACGATACAGACAATCAATCAGCAGTGGGCACACACAGAGCAACATAGGACAAGCAACATGTAGCATGCAAACAGAGCAACATAGCACAAAAAGCAACAAGACAAAATCACAAAATCCATAAAAGCAGCAAAGTGTTTCCACACCTCACAAGCTACAGATAACAGACAACATGGAAAGCGGTAATACACAACTAGGGATTACGTTCACAAATCTGATTGCTCTTTAGCCATGTCTTCATGTTTTTTGTGAAAGTGTGATAGGTGGTGCAGTTGTGTATGTCTGATGGCAGTGTTTTCCAAACATGGGAAGCTCTCACAGAGAAAGCAGATTGACTAAAGGTGCTTTTCCTTAAGGGAACTATACAGTCACCTCTCATGGCAGACCTTGTGGATCTGCTGCCATATGTTTGGGCTTTCTGTTTAACAAAAGTACTGTGGAGGGGGAGCCAGGCCATTTGGGATCTTGAATACAAGACATGCGTCGGTGTATTGCACAAGTTTTTTCCAACTCAGGATCTCATGCTTTCTTAGGATGTAACAGTGATGATGGCTATTGGGCTTCCTATCAATAACTTTGAGAGCCTGTTTGTAGACCAACTGAATGGGTTTTAATGTTGTACAGCAAGCTTGGGCCCAACTAGTCAAGCAGTATGTTAAGTGGGAGAGTATCATAGATTTGAAGTACAGTTTTGCTACCTCTGTAGTCAAACAATTTTGTATAAATCGGAAATGAGCTAGGTTGAATTTGGTTATTTGAGTTACCTTTTTCACCTGCTTTTTAAAAGAGAGGATGGAATCAAGTATGATGCCAAGGTACTTAAAATCAGATACCACCTGGAGCTTCTCCCCTGACACATAGGCATCTGGCTCAGTAGCATCAGTTGCCCTCTTTGTGAAGAACATGCAGACAGTTTTTTTCACATTGAGATGCAAACATGAGTCACTGAGCCACTTTGTAACCTGGACCATTACAGTAGTGAGTTCTTGTGCAGCTTGTTGTTTGCTCTTTGCATGCATATATATCACTGTATCATCTGCATACATTTGAACTTCAGACCCAGTACAGACAGAAGGCAGATCATTAATGTACAGGCTGAACAGGAGGGGCCCCAGTATTGACCCTTGGGGCATGCCCACATCATAGCTAAGAGTGGGTGACGGCTCATTGCTCACTCTGACACACTGAGTTCTTCTGCCTTCAAGGTATGATTTCATCCATCTCAAGGCATCGGGGGAAACGTTTTCTTCATGGTTAACAGTATCAAAAGCCTTCCTTGGGTCCAGAAACAGCCCCAACAATGCCCCCTTTGTCCATCTTTGACCTCACATTTTCCATAACAAAGCAGTTTGCCATTTCTGTGGAGTGTTTTGCTCTGAAGCTAAACTGTATGGAGTGTAATGTGAAGGGGCTGTTGTTGAGGTGGGCAATCAGTTGTTCTGCTACACACTTTTCAACAACCTTTGACACCACAGGTAGTATACGAATGGGCCTAGTTACTAACGTCAGCAGGGTCACCCGATTTAAAGATGGCCGTTATTATGGCCGACTTCCAGACCCTTGGAAACACCCCCTGACCAATAGATGTGTTGGTGACCTTAGTAATGGTGCCAGTGAGTGACTCTGTAGTGTTTAAGAAAGGTAGAGTCCAGCCCAAACACATATTTGGCTTTAGATTTCTTTAGTGAGCTAATCACCTTGTTCTTCTCTGACTCAGAAACCTCCCTTATGATGAAGACAGGTTGAGTGTCATTCACTAGCACTGAGCCCAAGAAACCAGTGGAGGGGTTCTGTGTCAGTACCCTGACAGAGTCAATAAAGTAGGAATTGAAGGCTATTGCTATTTCGACTGCATCCTGTGGTAGATTGTCATACACCATGATTTCTAGTCTTTTTGCAGTGTTACTATGGTCATTCCCTGTTAACTTTTTTAGATTCTCCCAGATCAATTTAGAATTTCACTTTGCTTCACCAATTATGTCAATAAAAAAGTCTGCCTTGGCCTGTCTGATTTATTTCATCGCCTTATTTGTTAACATGGTAAACCTACGTCTGTCATGGTCTAATTTGGACTTTAGGGCTGTTTTTAGAGCATGATCTCGTTCTTTCATCAGTTTCCAAATGTCTCCATTTAGCCAAGGAAGAGTGCTCCTCTGGCCAGGTTTGGATTTGATTTTCTTTAGGAAGCCATTTATTGTAGTCTGGATTGTGGATAGAAAAACCTATCAGCTTCCACATCTGTATAGGACAAGAGATCATTCCAGTTAATTCCCTTCTTTGTGTTTTCAAAATAATTTAATTCACTCTTAGGTAATCTGAGTTGATCAGGCTTTCTAACAGTAGAGAGGTTCAACCTGTTCTTAAAAAGCTTTCTGGCTACAAGTGTCAGATTATGATCAGACAGCCCAGTAACCATATTGAATGATTTAGTCTTCATAATTAATGTTAAAATCTCCCATTAACATGACCTCTTTCCCAAAATGACATTCCCTAAGCATGTTATTAAACTGATCAAAAAAACACACTTTTGGTGGAAGGTGGCCTATACATTCCAATAAGGGTAAAAGACATTTGGGGAGACAGTGTAACGTTTAGGCCAATACAGTCTAGTTCATTATCACATGACCACTCAATTTGTTTACATCAGATATGTTCTTTAATGCAAATCATCACACCCCCTCCTCTTCCTTCAGTCCTGTCTCTCCTGAAAACATTGTAGCCAGGCACAATCAAAGCAGCATATGGAGACTTTTTATGGAATCATGTCTCTGAAAGGAGGAGGAAGTCAAGGTTGGAGTTTGTGAGAAGATGTTGAATTTGATCACTTTTTTGGAATGACACTACGAATGTTCAAGTGCCCCCCTAGTAGTCCCTTGGGCTTAGCTCGTGGGTCCCAGATGACTCGAGAATGATTGACACATTGAAAAAAAGTTACATTTTCTGTGTTTTCTGACGGCCGGGTTTGGGCCGTTTTGATTAGGGGCAGTTCGGTAGTGCAATTAACTATCCCTTCCGCTTGCACTGGATGCAGGGAACTAATTTAAACAACTTGCGTGCCAGAAGCAGAGTCAGGGATCGCGTATAGCAACTTGGATATGTTTGGAGAGTCAAATTCCATTTTGGAGCCTGGTGACTCGAGAGAAACCATGGGACCATAGCACTCACCCACTTCTGCAGCGGCGACGATCAGTGGCCATCCACTGCTTTCCACTCCGGTGATTATCGCTGGCTCGGTGATGTTAGGCCCAGGGTTGAGTTGCACATCCCCGGAAAGCAGGAGGGTAGTGGATTGGTAGTTTAACAGTTTCCGATAAATGTTGGACCTGTGTTTGTTACTCCTAAATGGTTCAGTGGAATAGGGAGCGAGGTAGACTTGGCCATTATTCAGAACATTATGGTATGCTGTGTACTGTCCTCCAGTGTTACGGTGAACCAATGTGTTTGGTGTTGGTATTCTCCGGCAGTAGATTGATTGTGTCATCCCAGCAAGGACGCACTGAGATTATCAGTAGAGCAGCTACATAACTGATAATCGTGACAATGTACTGGAGATAAAACACACAATTGCGCTTTAAATCTTTGCATTAGTTATTTAGTTGGGGTCGGCGTACACCTGATGTTAAAGATAAAATAACAGCATCTGTAGGAGAAGCGGCACCACCCTCCCTTCCGTCTGCCATCGTCCACATCGATCTTTTGCCTTCTTCTAATGCCTCTTAAGGGGAAAGTAATCTAAAAGTAACTGAATGTTAGTAGATTACGTTACTGAGTTTGAGTAATCCAAAAGTTACGTTACTGATTACAGTTTTTGACAGGTAACTAGTAACAGTAACGGATTACAATTTAGAAAGTAACCTACCCAACCCTGAGAAAATGCATGTCAATCTCTCCTGGGTCAAAGTGGAGGAGAGATTGACTTCATCACTACTTGTATTTATGAGAGGTATTGACATGTTGAATGCACCGAGCTGTCTGTTTGAACTTCTGGCGCACAGCTCCGACACCTATGCAAACCCCACAAGACATGCCACGAGGTCTCTTCATAGTCCCCAAGTCCAGAACAAACTATGGGAGGCGCACAGTACTACATAGAGAAATGTTTAGGTACCCTTCCCCCGATCAGTGCCTCAACACAATACTGTCTCGGAGCTCTACTGACAATTCCTTCGACCTCATGGCTTGGTTTTTGCTCTGACATGCACTGTCAACTGTAGGACCATATATAGACAGGTGTGTGCCTTTCCAAATCATGTCCAATCAATTGAATTTACCACAGGTGGACTCCAAGTTGTAGAAACATCTCAAGGATGATCAATGGAAACAGGAGGCACCAGCTCATAGCATAGGGTCTGACTACTTATGTAAATAAGGTATTTCTGTTTAAAATTTAATCAATGTGCAAACATTTCTAAAAACCTGTTTTCGATTTGTCATTATTGGGTATTGCGTGTAGATTGATGAGGATATATTATTTTTTTATCCATTTTAGAATAAGGCTGTAACGTTACAAAATGTGGAAAATGTAAAGGGGTCTGAATACTTTCAGAAGGGACTGTATCATAAGATATGTTGTTGTAATTGTAATTACTTTGAGACCAATGTATCCTTAACTACAACAACATTTTTATTAACGGTTACAGAAATGTTTTACTTGCTATTACTGTGATTTGTGCTTTTGTTTTATCAACATTGATTGAATGCAAGTTGCTAAGGACAAGAGTGCCAGCTAAATGAGTAATTCCATGCATGGGTAATTCCAGGAATTTACTGTAAATTGGATTACAGAAAAATGTTAGTACTGTAAAATGGATTACCGTAAATTTGATTACAGTAGCTGTACTGTAAAATCAATTACAGTAACTTACTGGCCAATTGCTGCCAGTAACTTACTGTAAATTTTACAGGAAATGTTTTACAGTGAACTCTGTTTGTCAGGCCTTAAGCATTTCATTAATGCTTTTAATCAACTCTCTCTGCCTGCTGGATGTGGGGACAACAATCCCTCAAAGTCAGCCTGTTTTTTTTGGCCAAAGTAAAGCTGCATCCATGCTTTGTCAGCTCGCTGTGCAATAACGTGTGCTGAGGCGCATGAAGGGCAACTTACTGTATGAGAGATTGTTTTGTGTGTGTGTGTAGGGGCTCATGCATATGATGAGTCAGCACGCTATTTCTTAACCCACTTTCTCCATCACATGTCACCGACAGTAATACACACGCACGCACGCATACACACACAGATGCACACACACTCCTCTTCGTCGGGTATATCAGTGAACACTAAACAAGGTGTGATTGAGGAGATGTGAGAGTAGAGCGGGAGCCTCGGTAGCCAGGCCTATTTAAAACACAGTGGGGAAGCCTCGTCCTCATCTCTCTCATCTCTCTCTCTCTCTCTCTCCTAGTTTTACCCTAATACACCTCAGGCTTGCAAAGTTCCTATTGGGACTCTCGCTCTCTCTTTCTCTCTGTATGTGTGGAATTGGTTCTTATGAAGAACACCTGCCTGTGGTCACAAAACACTAGTCCCATTATCTTGCTGTCTGTCTGACCCAGCCAGGCATTTCTCTGGTCAGTCAGTGGCCTAGACTGGGACTTAGACTTACTTGGATTTGTTGCACCTGTTACTAAAATGGTTGTTCCAGTTTAGATGCTTTAGGTAGTCTCATATTTCAGTCTTCCCAACTCTGGAAGTCATTCTGAATGTAGATTGCAGGTTAATTCAACACTGTTCAGTGTCTATACGGGTCCACACTTTCAGTATTCATTTAATATTGGGTATTTTGCTGTGCCCCTAATAGCATGAGTTGACATACAGATGGATATACAGCACTTTTTATTTGTGTTTTTATTCATATTGGCTCTCTTTGCAGCAGGAAACAAACAGTTGCCACCAAAACCTGCCCTGTCAGTTTGCCATAGAAACAGCTGTGCAATATATTTTGTGCTAATGTGTACAGTACTGTGTACAGCTTTGTACAGGACAGAGTGCCTGGTGGCTGTTTAGTGATCAAATAGCTATATTGCTTTGCAGTGTTGTCTATTGTTATTGGTGACTTGCTAAGCGGTGCACCACCTACAGAGGTGTTATAGTCTGACCTTCCTTAGTGAAAATTATATCTGACCTCCCCAATGGCCTCTACTACTTATTGCGAACAGCAGCCTCCACCTCCTCCTCTCTCTCAGTTAAATCTTAAATCAAATGAATGTGCACAACGCATATGTTTCACAGACAACTATGTTCTACCGGAAGCCTATACAGTTTGTTTCGGACTGTTATTGAAAGAGTAGTCTCATATCTCAGTCTTCCTAACCCTGGCTGTCATTTTGAATGCAGTTTGCAGATTAGTATAAATTCTAATTGTTGGATATCCCCATTCTGGCTGGGTCCCAATAGGAACTTTGCAAGCCAGCATAATGTGACTTGCAAGCCTGAGGTGGCCTGAAACTCAGTTTACAGGCCATTGTATTAGGGTAAAACTAGTCCCCTCACAATAAGGACTTAGTAAATATATTAAATAATTGTATTTAACAATGACATATTCACTTACTATTTTGCTTGGTGAAGGACACAAGTTCAAGAGTGGCTGAATGTAACAATCATGTCTCTGTCACTAGCAAACACAGCAATGGGTGGTACTGGTCATTCTAAAATTCCCTTGAATGGCACCCTGGGAAATATGCAAACAAGGAATCAACCCTATTGCGGGGTTATAGTGTACCAAAGTATGAGTCATAATACCCATAAAACCTAGATGTCAAAGAAGGAAATGGTTCCAATCGTTTGTCCACCATTCATTTTTACCATAGGGGATTTTAAAAACACTTAAAATATGGTCTGTGTTTCGTGTAGGCTTACCCTGGCATGACGTTTTGATAACTGTGTAAATTTCTCTAGGACAAGGTGACTTTTATCAATATATTCGCCTGTATTTAACCCCCGAAAATGAAATGCTGGTAAGCTGTTTATGTCGCTATCGTTAAGAACTACAAATGCCATGATGATCTGGACTAGACTGCCGAATCAAGGCAAAGGTACGAATCTCTGGATTAACTATCTAATGTTAAATTGGCTACATTTCTTTAAATGTACAAATTTGTAAATGTACAATTGTGTGAACTGTCTTGTGCAAGTTTGAAATTGCCACAGTACCTCTTAGCAAAGTTGTCAGCTAGAGATGACGTGCAGGAGCTTGCAGGGATTTGTAGTCTTGTATGATGTCTACTTTGATGCTAATTAGCAAATGTAGAATCTGAGAGTAAATAGAGCTGAATATATTAATAAAGGTCACCTTGTCTGAGAGAGATTTACATAGTTATCAAAATATCACGCCAGGGTAAGCCTACACGAAACAGCACTTATTTTTTTTTAAATCAAAAATGTCCTATGGGAAAAATGAATGGTGGAAAAACGATTGGAACCATTTCCCTGTTTGACTGCTAGGTTTTATGGGTATTATGACACCTCCATTGTGGGTCTCTATTCCTGGAGGGCTGAAACATTTCAAACTCATTCCATAGAGGGCAGTGTCTGTGGGTTTTTTGTTTTTTCCTTTCAGTTAAGCCCTAGACATCCAGGTGAGGGGAGTTCCTTACTAATTAGTGACCTTAATTACTCAATCAAGTACAAGGGAGGAGCAAAAATCCAGAGACACTCAGCCTTCCGTGGAATGAGTTTGGCACGTGGCACACTATGGCATCATGCTTAAGAACCTTATTTTGTTCCAACTTGCACCTCAGGCTGCAGTGTTTGTTGGCGCCATCAAAGTAGCTCTGTCAACACTTTCACTGAGGCAAGGTGTTTCAGGTCCATACAGCTCAATGGGGGGATTGGAAGGTGGTGATTATAATGTTTTTAATGTGTTTAATCATGGTAGCAGCCCTGATATACAAACCCCTCACCCCTACCCCCCTGGCCAACCTCTAATTATACTACCCTTGATGTGAAGGTGGTGAAATTGAGGACAGAGTAGGAACACAGAAGGCTGCTGAGGGGAAGACGGCTCATAATAATGCCCGGAACGGAGGGGATGGAATGGCATCAAACACATCCACCCATTACCACGAGCCCGTCCTCCCCAAAAAAGGTGCCACCAACCTTCTGTGAGTAAGCGTGTGAGTTTTGCTTGCTTTGTGATTTACTATTCTAGCTACAGACAGGCAGACAGACAGGCAGACAGACAGAGAGGCAGACAGGCAGACAGACATGCATGAACATGAGCTCATGTTTCCAGAGTACAGAATGTTTCTCTACACTAGCGAACCACAGGTGTTTTCATTGTTAATTAAATGGTTTTCACAATCAGACCATTTTTGGATAGTAACCATGTCCAGCCTACAACTGTCCTCCACTGACCCTCAGGCAAAATAATAGTTATTTACTTTTACAGGCACTATGTGTGGAGATATTAAATTATCTAGTTTATTGTAACGCCCCTAGGCTCTTTACAGAATCAAATCTGATAAACCATTTTTATCAGTATTGAGTTCTGAAGTTGTAGCCTTGTAATTGGTTACCACTGCGCTATCAAATATCCGTGCAATGAACATTCATGTAAGCTCGCAAGATCAGGCGGCTTAGGGGGTTACTGAAGTTGGTCCCTGGGGACAATAATAACCTCTGTATATCAGTGGAGGCTGCTGAGGGGAGGACGGCTCATAATAATGGCTGGAACGGAGCGAATGGAATGGCATCAAACACATACTGTATTCTGGCTTTAACAGGGTCATCTCCAGAGGGTCCCAGGATCCCTGAAGAGACCAGTGTTTTACTTTCCTTGAGAAGAGATTTCATTTCATCCACAGGTCCTCCTCAGTCCAATTTATGGCCTGTTGTTGCTGCTGCCAGCCTGTCAACAGGGTTCTTAAACACAATGCAGTTAATCCTGTATGAACACTCCAACCCCAGTAACGAGAGAGAGAGAGAGAGAGATATGAGAAAAAGGGGGGGAGGGTTGAGAAAGAGAGACAGAGATGAGAAAGAAGGGGGGTTTAAGAGACTTGAGAAAGAAGGGGGGGTTGAGAAAGATAGAAAGAGGGGGGGTTGAGAGAGTTGAGAAAGAAGGGGGGTTGAGAGAGAGAAAGTTGGGGGGTTGAGAAAGAAGGGGGGGTTGAGAAAGATAGAAAGAAGGGGGATTGAGAAAGAAGGGGGGTTGAGAGAGTTGAGAAAGAAGGGCGGGTTGAGAAAGAGGGGGGGTTGAGAAAGAGAGAGATGAGAAAGAAGGGGGGTTGAGAAAGAGAGAAAGAAGGGGGTTGAGAGAGGTGAGAAAGAAGGGGGGTTGAGAAAGAAGGGGGGGTTGAGAAAGAGAGAAAGAAGGGGGGTTGAGAAAGAGAGAAGGGGGAAGTTAGAGAGAAACTCTTGAGCCTAACAATGGCAGGAGAGTTTCACAGCCCCCAGGGGTGAGAAAGAAGGGGGGTTGAGAAAGAAGGGGGGGTTGAGAAAGAGAGAAAGAAGGGGGGTTGAGAAAGAGAGAAGGGGGAAGTTAGAGAGAAACTCTTGAGCCTAACAATGGCAGGAGAGTTTCACAGGGGAATTTAACTTCTCTAGGATAGGGGGCAGCATTTTCACGTTTGGATGAAAAGCATACCCAAATTCAACTGCCAGCTACTCATCCCCAGAAGATAAGATATGGATATTGTTAGTAGATTTGGATAGAAAACACTCTGAAGTTTCTAAAAATGTTTGAATCATGTCTGTGAGTATAACAGAACTTATTTAGCAGGCGAAACCCCGAGGACAAACCATTCAGATTATTTTTTTTGAGTTCACTCTCTTTTCAATGGATATTCATTGGGAATACAGATTTCTAATTGACCTTCTTGCAGTTCCTACCGCTTCCACTGGATGTCAACAGTCTTCAGAAATTAGTTGAGGGTTTTTCCTTTGTGTAATGAAGAAGTACAGCCATTTTGAATCAGGGTCACTTGAAGTGTCCTGTTAGATAGAGGCGCGTGACCAGAAAGCATGCTACAGATTGTTTTAATCCTGTATTGAACACAGATCATCCCGTCTTCAATTTTATCGATTATTTACGTTAAAAAATACCTAAAGTTGTATTACAAAAGTAGTTTGAAATGTTTTGGCAAAGTTTACAGGTAACTTTTGAGATATTTTGTAGTCATGTTTCACGAGTTGGAACCGGTGTTTTTCTGGATCAAACGCGCCAAATAAATGGACATTTTGGATATTTATATCGACGGAATTAATCGAACAAAAGGACCATTTGTGATGTTTATGGGACATATTGGAGTGCCAACAACAGAAGCTCGTCAAAGGTAAGGCATGAAATATATTTTTATTTCTGCGTTTTGTGTCGCACATGCAGGGTTGAAATATGCTTATCTCTCTTTGTTTACAATGGTGCTAACTCAGATAATAGCATCGTTTGCTTTCGCCGAAAAGCCTATTTGATTTCTGATATGTTGGCTGGATTCACAACCAGTGTAGCTTTAATTTGGTATCTTTCATGTGTGATTTAATGAAAGTTAGATTTTTATAGTAATTTTCATAGTAATTAATTTTAATTTGGCGCTTTGCATTTTCTCTGGCTTTTTGCCAAGTGAGACAGTAGCGTCCCGCCTAAACTCAGATTTTTGGATATAAATATGAACTTTACCGAACAAAACATATATGTATTGTGTAATATGAAGTCCTATGAGTGTCATCTGATGACGATCATCAAAGGTTAGTGATTCATTTTATCTCTATTTCTGCTTTTTGTTACTCCTCTCTTTGGCTGGAAAAATGGCTGCGTTTTTCTGTGGCTATGTACTGACCTAACATAATCGTTTGGTGTGCTTTCGCCATAAATCCTTTTTGAAATCAGACATGTTGGCTGGATTCACAACAAGTGTAGCTTTAATTTAGTGTCTTTCATGTGTGATTTCATGAAAGTTAGATTTTTATAGTAATATATGTGAATTTGGCGCTCTGCATTTTTACTGGCTTTTGGCCAAGTGGGACGTTAGCATCCCACATATCCTGGAGAAGTTTTTAAGCAACTTCATTTTCATGGCATGGCACAGTGCTATAAGAGCACACTACCCCTATGTCAAGAGAGAGGGTATTGGCCCAGGGTGGAAACTCACAATACTAGACATTGAGGAAATTGAAACAACCTTTGTCAACGATCCAAGATGGCGTAGCAATCAGGCATCTTTGTCTTCGTCTTGTCGTGTCCCGTGTATATATCTTTTAATATTTTTTTTCTTCTCATATCTTTTTTTATATTTTTCTTAACCTCAACTTCAAAATGCTCTCCTGCAACCCGCCTCACCCAATGTGGTATGGATCTGCTATTTTCTTTACTTTAGAACCAGAACCCCCCAACAGAAGCTAGCCAGCTAACTAGCTACTAGATAGTAGTCAGCTAGCCACTGCTAGCTGTCATCAACTAACCTTTAGCCCAGACAACTCCTGCCAGTCTGCACAGCGCGATTCAACACAGAGCATGTCGGACCGCAAAATGAACTTTTTCACATGGATCATCGCTGCTAGTGGCTACTCCTGGCTAATGTCTCTGTCCCGAAGCAAGCACCAATTAGCCTGAAGCTAGCCTATGCTAGGCCCATCTCCCGTTTAGCTGAAGAGGTCCATCAGCCACACCTTGGGCTACAATACCTATTTTGCCAATTGGCCTGAACCCCTTTTTCTGCCGATACGGAGTCCCGCCGATTCATCACGACTGGACTACCGACGTAATCCACCCGAGGGGTTTTTTCAACAGGCTCCTCCGTCGCGATATCCCTTGAATGCCAATCTGCTAGCCTGCAAGCCGCGGCCCACTAGCTGTCTAGAGCATATCAGACTGTTAGCTGAAGAGGTCCATCAGCCAATTTCTTGTGCTACTATACCTATTTTGCCAATTGGCCTGGACCCTTTTACTACACGGAGCCCTGCTGATCCATCACAACTGGTCTGCCGACGTAACCGCACGAGGGGGCTACAACAGACTTCTTCCGTCGCGACATCCTTCTAAGGCCCTTCTGCTAGCCTGCTCTCCCCGGCCCGCTAGCTGTCTGAATCGCCGTGTCTCCAGCTCACGTATCTACTCACTGGACCTCTTGGTTCATTCCAGACCTCACTGCCCTTGACCAGCACAAAAACATCCTGTGGCGTACTGCATTAGCATCGAATAGCCCCCGCGATATGCAACTTTTCAGGGAAGTTAGGAACCAATATACACAGGCAGTTAGGAAAGCAAAGGCTAGCTTTTTCAAACAGAAATTTGCATCCTGTAGCACAAACTCCAAATAGTTCTGGGACACTAAAGTCCATGGAGAATAAGAGCACCTCCTCCCAGCTGCCCACTGCACTGAGGCTAGGAAACACTGTCACCACCGATAAATCCACGATAATTGAGAATTTCAATAAGCATTTTTCTACGACTGGCCATGCTTTCCACCTGGCTACCCCTACCATGGTCAACAGCCCTGCACCCTCAACAGCAACTTTCCCAAGCCTCCCCCATTTCTCCTTCACCCAAATCCAGATAGCTGATGTTCTGAAAGAGCTGCAAAATCTGGACCCCTACAAATCAGCCGGGCTAGACAATCTGGACCCTCTCTTTCTAAAATTATCAGCCAAAATTGTTGCAACCCCTAGATAAGGGAGGTAATGATGATCGATGATCGATGATGTCATCATGTAGACTAGCCTACCTGCACAGCCTAGCCTGAACAACCTATCTTTCATGTCATCTGAGAGCCCCAAAGATTGGAAAGCTGACGTGGTCTTCCCTTCAAAGGGGGAGACACTAGACCCAAACTGCTATCTATCCTACCCTGCCTTTCTAAGGTCTTCGACAGATCACTCACCATTTCGAATCCCACCGTACCTTCTCCGCTATGCAATCTGGTTTCCGAGCTGGTCATGGGTGCACCTCAGCCATCCTCAGCCATGATCCACCTCTACGCAGACGACACCATTCTGTATACTTCTTGCCCTTCTTTGGACACTGTATTAACTAACCTCCAGACAAGCTTCAATGCCATACAACTCTCCTTCCGTGGCCTCCAACTGCTCTTAAATGCAAGTAAAACTAAATGCATGCTCTTCAAACGATTGCTGCCCACACCTGCCCGCCCATCCAGCATCACTACTCTGGACGGTTCTGACTTAGAATATTTGGACAACTACAAATATCTTGGTATCTGGTTAGACTGTAAACTCTCCTTCCAGACTCACATTAAGCATCTCCAATCGAAAATTATTCGCAACAAAGTGTCCTTCACTCATGCTGCCAAACATACCCTCGTAAAACGGACTATCCTGACGATTCTTGACTTCAGCGATGTCATTTACAAAATAGCCTCCAACACTCTACTCAGCAAATTGGATTCAGTCTATCACAGTGCCATCCGTTTCGTCACCAAAGCCCCATATACTACCCACCACTGCGACCTGTATGCTCTCGTTGGCTGGCCCTCACTTCATATTCGTCGCCAAACCCACTGGCTCCAGGTCATCTACAAGTCTTTGCTAGGTAAAGCCCTGCCTTATCTCAGCTCACTGGTCACCATAGCAGCACCCACCCGTAGCACGAGCTCCAGCAGGTATATTTCACTGGTCACCCCCAAAGCCAATTCCTCATTTGGCCGCCTTTCCTTCCAGTTCTCTGCTGCCAATGACTGGAACGAATTGCAAAAATCACTGAAGCTGGAGACTCATATCTCCCTCACTAACTTTAAGCACCAGCTGTCAGAGCAGCTCACAGATCACTGCACCTTTACATAGCCCATCTGTAAATAGCCCATCCAACTACCTCATCCCCATACTGTTATTTTTTTATTATTATTTTTTTGCTCCTTTGCACCCAAGTATCTCTACTTGCACATTCATCTTCTGCACATCTACCACTCCAGTGTTTAATTGCTAAATTGTAATTGTTTCGCCACTATGGCCTATTTTTTTGCCTTACCTCCCTTATCTGACCTCATTTGCACACACTGTATATAGACTTTTTCTATTGTGTTATTGACTGTATGTTTGTTATTCCATGTGTAACTCTGTGTTGTTTGTGTCGAACTGCTTTGCTTTATCTTGGCCAGGTCGCAGTTGTAAATGAGAACTTGTTCTCCACTAGCCTACCTGGTTAAAGAAAGGTGAAATAAAATTGTAAAAGTAAAAATGTGTACAAGTCTGGGACAGTGATCGTGCACGGCATCCTCATGCAGTTCCAGCAGGACTTTTTCGGGATCAAAGAGAGAGCATAGCAGATACATTTCTCTCTCTGTGACGACTCCCCCATCCTGAGTGAGTCTGATCACACCTCTTCAAACTGTCCTGCAGACGAGGATAGTCACCCACCAGCACTGAACACACCCAGGTCCCACAACTGCACTGGTCCTCCATCATTGAGGATAAATTCACAGAGCTGGAGAGAGACATGTTGGAGCTCAGAGAGCTAGTCCACACAATCCAGACAGAACAAACCCACAGAACAGACCAACACCACAACACATCCCCAACAAGATCCGGGGGGCAGAATGTGGAGATGGATGGCTGTGTGAGCGAGCTGGCTGCTCTACGGACTGATGTGACAGAACTTAAAGAGGCGCACATGGCACTGAAGGAGGTGACAGAGAGACAGAGAGCAGTATGAGTCAATATGTTGGCAGCAGCCACTCAATGTTAGTGATGGCTGTTTAACAGTCTGATGGCCTTGAGATAGAAGCTGTTTTTCAGTCTCTCGGTCCCAGCTTTGATGCACCTGTACTGACCTCGCCTTCTGGATGATAGCGGGGTGAACAGGCAGTGGCTCGGGTGGTTGTTGTCCCTGATGATATTTTTGGCCATCCTGTGACATCGGGTGGTGTAGGTGTCCTGGAGGGCAGGTAGTTTGCCCCCGGTGATGCGTTGTGCAGACCTCACTACCCTCTGGAGAGCCTTACGGTTGTTGCCGTACCAGGCAGTGATACAGCCCGACAGGATGCTCTCGATTGTGCATCTGTAGAAGTTTGTGAGTGCTTTTGGTGACAAGCCGAATTTCTTCAGCCTCCTGAGGTTGAAGAGGCGCTGTTACGCCTTCTTCACCACAGTGTCTGTGTGGGTGGACCTTTTCAGTTTGTACTTGATGTGTACGCAGAGGAACTTAAAACGTTCCACCTTCTCCACTACTGTCCCGTTGATGTGGATAGGAGGGTGCTCCCTCTGCGGTTTCCTGAAGTCCACAATCATCTCCTTTGTTTTATTTGACGTTGTGTGAGGTTATTTTCCTGACACCACACTCCGAGGGCCCTCACCTCCTCCCTGTAGGCCGTCTCGTTGTTGTTGGTAATCAAGCCTACCACTGTAGTGTCGTCTGCAAACTTGATGATTGAGTTGGAGGCGTGCATGGCCACGCAGTCATGGGTGAACAGGGAGTACAGGAGTGGACTGAGAACTCACCCTTGTGGGGCCCCAGTGTTGAGGATCAGCGGGGTGGAGATGTTGTTTCCTACCCTCACCACCTGGAGGCGGCCCGTCAGGAAGTCCAGGACCCAGTTGCACAGGGCGTGGTCGAGACCAAGCTTAATGACGAGTTTGGAGGGTACTGTGGTGTTAAATGCTGAGCTGTAGTCGATGAACAGCATTCTTACATAGGTATTCCTCTTGTCCAGGTGGGTTAGGGCAGTGTGCAGTGTGATTGTGATTGCATCGTCTGTGGACCTATTGGGGCGGTAAGCAAATTGGAGTGGGTCTAGGGTGTAAGGTAGGGTGGAGGTAATATGATCCTAGTCTCTCAAAGCACTTCATGATGACGGAGGTGAGTGCTATGGGGCGATAGTCATTTAGCTCAGTTACCTTAGCTTTCTTGGGAACTGGAACAATGGTGGCTCTCCTGAAGCATGTGGGAACAGCTGACTGGGATAAGGATTGATTGAATATGTCCGTAAACACACCAGCCAGCTGGTCTGCACATGCACCGAGGACGCGGCTAGGGATGCCGTCTGGGCCGGCAGCCTTGCGAGGGTTAACACGTTTAAATGCTTTACTCACGTTGGCTGCGGTGAAGGAGAGCCCGCAGGTTTTGGTAGCGGGCCATGTCGTTGGCACTGTATTGTCCTCAAAGCGAGCAAAGAAGTTGTTTAGTTTGTCTGGGAGCAGGACATCGTGGTCCGCGACGGGGCTGGTTTTCTTTTTGTAGTCCGTGATTGACTGTAGACCCTGCCACATACCTCTCGTGTCTGAGCCGTTGAATTCCGATTCTACTTTGTCTCTATACTTAGCTTGTTTGATTGCCTTGCGGAGGGAATAGCTACACTGTTTGTATTTGGTCATGTTTCCGGTCGCCTTGCCCTGATTAAAAGCAGTGGTTTGCGCTCTCAGTTTTGCACGAATGCTGCCATCAATCCACGGTTTCTGGTTGGGGAAGGTTTTAATAGGCGCTGTGGGTACAACATCACTGATGCACTTGCTAATAAACTCACTCACCTAATCAGCGTATTCATCAATGTTGTTGTTCGACGCTATGCGGAACATATCCCAGTCCACGTGATCGAAGCAATCTTGAAGCGTGGAATCAGATTGGTCGGACCAGCGTTGAACAGACCTGAGCATGGGCGTTTCCTGTTTTAGTTTCTGTCTATAGGCTGGGAGCAGCAAAATTGAGTCGTGGTCAGATTTTCCGAAAGGAGGGCGGGGCAGGGCTTTGTATGCATCGCGGAAGTTAGAGTAACAATGGTCCAGGAATTTTTCCGTCCGGGTAGCGCATTCGATATGCTGATCAAATTTAGGGAGTCTTGTTTTCAGATTAGCCTTGTTAAAATCCACAGCTACAATGAATGCAGCCTCAGGATATGTGGTTTCCAGTTTACATACATGAAGTTTGTTCAGGGCCATCGATGTGTCTGCTTGGGGGGATACATACGGCTGTGATTATAATCGAAGGGAATTCTCTTGGTAGATAATGCGGTTGACATTTGATTGTAAGGAATTCTAGGTCAGGTGAGCAAAAGGACTTGAGTTCCTGTATGTTGTTTTGATCGAACCACGTCTCATTAATCATAAGGCATACCCCCCGCCCTTCTTCTTCCCAGAGAGATATTTGTTTCTGTCGGCGCGATGCGTGAAGAAACCAGGTGGCTGTACCGACTCCAATAGCGTGTCTCGAGTGAGCCACTTTTCCGTGAAACAAAGAACGTTACAATCTCAGATGTCTCTCTGGAAGGCAACCCGTGCTCGGATTTCGTCCACCTTGTTGTCAAGAGACTGGACGTTGGCGAGTAGTAAACTCGGGAGCGGTGCGTGATGTGCCCGTCTGCGGAGCCTGACCAGAAGACCGCTTCCTCTGCCCCTCCTGTGGTGCCATTGTTTTGGGTCGCCGGCTGGGATCCGTTCCATTGTGCTGGGTGGTGAGCCAAACCGAGGATCCGCTTCGGGAAAGTTGTATTCCTGGTCGTAATGTTGGTAAGTTGACGTTGCTCTTATATACAATAGTTCCTCCCGGCTGTATGTGATAAAACTTCAGATTTCCTGGGGTAACAAGGCTCCACAGCAAGTTCTCCAGTGTTAAATCAAAAATAACCATGTTTCCATCCACAGTTTTTATGCAAGTAAAGTCATACCGTATAAAAAAAAAATCACCACAGCTGTGATGGAAACAAGATGTTTCGGTAAAATTGTGTAAATGCCGACAGATGATTTGTACGTTTGACATGGTGGGATCTTTTTGTGTCGGGTAAAATTAATTATACGAGAAATGGCGGTGGAAATGCCAACTATTGATATAATAACCATCATATTGAGGTTAACTTGGGGTCACACGATGATCTGGGTGTGTGTTCCTCCCACTACGACTCAGGAAACCTTAGGCTACAGATGAAATAAGTTATGATGAACTTCACAGGGTGGTAAAAGTGTACAATGATCTTGATGCTCTTTTCCAATAAATATCGAGGGTCTTATTCTGGAGACATGATGATCGATGATGTCATCATGTAGACTAGCCTACCTGCACAGCCTACCTGCACAGCCTACCCCCACTGTATCTGTGAGCTGTTGGCTAGAGCACACATGCCAAGACCATAGTAGGCACATTTGCTATTTAACTAAACTGTTTTTGTGACATACTGTAACTAGTAGAGTTGAAAATGCCATGGAAACACATTGAACTTTAGATTTTTATTCGGTACACAAAACCTTAAGCGAAAAAGTACATTTTGTGTGCACTAAGTCATCACCCACAACAGACTTAGTCTGTTAGGTGGAAACACACCACTGGTGGAAAATATACATATTTTCTTTATGCAGATTCTAGAATATTAGCATGAAAATCGGTCACCAATTGGACGGAAAGATAGCTACTGAGAGTGTTAAATTAACACTGAATGTGTGGACCCATATAGACACTGGAACTGTGTTAAAAAACAATGATACTAAGCGACCCAATGTCTGAAACCCAGCAGTTGGGTCATCCAAGCAACCCAGTATGCAATGGATGTCCTCAAATTAAGGCCTTATGAAATACATATTGTATTGTGTTAAATAATTACATTTTAATGATCACATATTCACTTAGGACATCACTTGGTGAAGTCCATAGGATTGAAAATGGATGAATGCAACTAGCATGTCTCTGTCACTAACAAATTATGTCATGGGTGACAACTTTACAATTCACTCAAAAGGCAAAGCACTCTGGGAAATATGCAAATGAAGTTTTATACAAAGCAGTGTGTTAATTCAACACTGTTCAATGTCTATACAGGTCCACACTTCCAGTGTTAATTTAACACTGCTTATAACACACCGCAAATTCCCCAATCAGAGAGGATTCAGAGGAATGCTGTACTGCAGTGTAGTCATCTGGACAGCTATCTACTGTGAATTTGCATTGCAGATGTCCCCAACATGGCTATTGACTAACAACATGGCTCTAATTCTAATCATAATATTTACACCACCTGTCTGTGTCTTGTCTTGTTTACAATAATGAGGACATAATGCAGTTAAACGGAAGGTGACTGTTGTCTTTATGATGTTCTGTTAAAAGACCTTGTAAAGGACAGACATTTTACAGCTCTCACAAGCCCTTTTAAAATGTCCATTAAGCCCCGTGGCAAACGCTGGAGATTTATCACATGCTGTCTGTTGGCAGCCAAGCCATGTGTTATAGGTTGGTTTATTTTTGCCGCTCGCTCTGTTTAAAATTTAACAGGCAATTTTTTGTGGCTACGCTGTTTTGAGTGTGCTGTGTCGCTGGTAAAAGAGGCTGATGAATTGAATATCAGTATGGTGTCTTGTGTTGGTGTCAAAACCATGCAGAAGCTCTCTCTTTATTTTTGTCTTTATATTCATTTCTCGCTCTCCCTTTCTTAGTCCTTGCTCTCTTGCTAAAACAACAGACATGTACAATCATTCACACACACACACACACACACACACACACACACACACACACACACACACACACACACACACACACACACACACACACACACACACACACGCTACAAAACCTGCATAGCTCTCAGCAGACTCCGCCACCTGTACCTAGATGCTCCCACATCATCCTTTACTAGGAACAGCTCCAAGTGGCCTACTGTACATCAGAGCCTTGTCTGTAGCTGGCCTACAGTACATCAGAGCCTTGTCTGTAGCTGGCCTACAGTACATCAGAGCCTTGTCTGTAGCTGGCCTACTGTACATCAGAGCCTTGTCTGTAGCTGGCCTACAGTACATCAGAGCCTTGTCTGTAGCTGGCCTACAGTACATCATAGCCTTGTCTGTAGCTGGCCTACTGTACATCAGAGCCTTGTCTGTAGTTGGCCTACTGTACATCAGAGCCTTGTCTGTAGCTGGCCTACTGTACATCAGAGCCTTGTCTGTAGCTGGCCTATGGTACATCAGAGCATTGTCTGTAGCTGGCCTACTGTACATCAGAGCCTTGTCTGTAGCTGGCCGACTCACCTGATATACTTTTACAACATCCTGCTTTGTTTGATAAAATTGTTGAGTAGTCAGAAACAGGGGCCCGAGAACTTTGGCCGGCCAGCCGTTGATGCTGCTGGAGAAAGGTCAGATGGGATCGGAGCTAAACACCTTGGCTTGCCCTCTAGTCTGCACTGTAAATCCTAGATTTAATGTCCACACTGGTGCGTGCGTGTGTACATGTCTGTGAAAAACAGAGAGAGAAAACATCCAAAGAAGTCGCAACTTTTCTCTGCGGACTGCAGACGACCAGCTCAGGACATGGTTGATTGGATAGCGGACCAGGTTAATTTCGCTGCTAGCTGGGCTGTGTCCAACTAGCCTGCTTTATTACTTGCATAACCGGTAGGACTGCGTTGCTGGATTATACTATAGCTTACTGACAGATCAATGAGGTAAGAACCCAATATCCATGTAAACAAACTATTCATTTTTACCAGAGTGGCATTGTTTTTAAGTTGTTATTTGGGACAGGCATGGTCCTCAGAGGCGTCAGTATGATTTGTTAGACATTTTTATATGGCTAAGCCATGACGATTTATATTAGTATTTTGCTCCCTGTCATGGTAGGTGTGTTGGGATCAGGACACCCGTTATTGGTTTTGTTTTTTGACTTGCATCATATAAGGAGTCTGAAGAGTTCTCTATGTTTGTTAATTTACTGGGCTCGAGCTCCAAGTTCACATTTGCCTTCATGTTAGAAATTCAATTTAGGAATAGCGAAGCTGGGAGAGTAGCTCAACTACAGGTGGGATTTGTGCTGGGCGTGTTCAAGAACAGCACTGGGGGGAGGAGGGGAATTATTTGTTTTGTTTACTTTATATTGCAGTACTGTTTTGTGAGAGACCTTCGCTTTATAATATGTACAGTGGGGCAAAAAAGTATTTAGTCAACCACCAATTGTGCAAGTTCTCCCACTTAAAAAGATGAGAGATGCCTGTAATTTTCATCATAGGTACACTTCAACTATGACAGACAAAATGAGGGAAATGAGGAAAATCCAGAAAATCACATTGTAGGATTTTTAATGAATTTATTTGCAAATTATGGTGGAAAATAAGTATTTGGTCAATAACAAAAGTTTATCTCAATACTTTGTTATATACCCTTTGTTGGCAATGACAGAGGTCAAACGTTTTCTGTAAGTCTTCACAAGGTTTTCACACACTGTTGCTGGTATTTTGGCCCATTCCTCCATGCAGATCTCCTCTAGAGCAGTAATGTTTTGGGGCTGTTGCTGGGCAACACAGACTTTCAACTCCCTCCAAAGATTTTCTATGGGGTTGAGATCTGGAGACTGGCTAGGCCACTCCAGGACCTTGAAATGCTTCTTATGAAGCCACTCCTTCGTTGCCCAGGTGGTGTGTTTGGGATCATTGTCATGCTGAAAGACCCAGCCACGTTTCATCTTCAATGCCCTTGCTGATGGAAGGAGGTTTTCACTCAAAATCTCACGATACATGGCCCCATTCATTCTTTCCTTTACACGGATCAGTCGTCCTGGTCCCTTTGTAGAAAAACAGCCCCAAAGCATGATGTTTCCACCCCCATGCTTCACAGTAGGTATGGTGTCCTTTGACAGCTCTTTGGTCTTGGCCATAGTGGAGTTTGGAGTGTGACTGTTTGAGGTTGTGGACAGGTGTCTTTTATACTGATAACAAGTTCAAACAGGTGCCATTAATACAGGTAACGAGTGGAGGACAGAGGAGCCTCTTAAAAAAGTATTTAGTCAGCCACCAATTGTGCAAGTTCTCCCACTTAAAAAGATGAGAGAGGCCTGTAATTTTCATCATATGTACACCGCAACTATGACAGACAAAATTAGAAAAAGAAATCCAGAAAATCACATCACAATCACAGGTAACGAGTGGAGGACAGAGGAGCCTCTTAAAGAAGAAGTTACAGGTCTGTGAGCCAGAAATCTTGCTTGTTTTTAGGTGACCAAATACTTATTTTCCACCATAATTTGCAAATAAATTAATTAAAAATCCTACAATGTGATTTTCTGGATTTTATTTCCTCATTTTGTCTGTCATAGTTGAAGTGTACCTATGATGAAAATTACAGGCCTCTCTCATCTTTTTAAGTGGGAGAACATGCACAATTGGTGGCTGACTAAATACTTTTTTGCCCCACTGTATTTGACAACAGGCTCACCGAAAATAGGCAATAGAATATCCGACACCCTTATTGGACTCCTGACATTTGCATTCATGTATTGAGTGAACAATATGGCTAAGATAGTAAATCATACATCATTAAACGTTAATGGACTGAACGGACCTGTTAAATGAAAACAAGTCATTATGTACTTGAAAAGCTAAAGATTGATGTTGCGTTTATACAAGAAACACATCTAACAGGGGCAGAACATAAAAAGTTAAAGAGGGCATGGGTAGGAGCTGTGTTGATTAATAAGAATTGACCCTTCTGTGTGACAAAAACAATTATTGATCCACTGGGATGTTACGTAGTGGTCCATGGCAGAATCTATTCTGAATTTTGGACCTTGCTTATTGTATATGCACCTAATTATGATGATCATATTTTTATTCAAGATATATTCTTAAAGGTAGTACATTTCAGAGAACACTCTTAGTTTGTTCTGGATCCTCAACTAAAGCAACCTCATTGACTAAGTCATCCAAATCCACTCTATCATTTATGAAAGACTTAAATTTGAAAGACACATGGAGACAGCTCCACCCCCAAGATAGGGATTACTCATTCTACTCCTGTCCACAGCACAGGTAACCCATAGAGTTGTGGAAACTGAGTATTTATGCAGAACTAACTCAGATCATTCTCCCCTCACACTTTCTGTTTGGATTCCAGATCGAGTTCAAGGGACCTATAGATGGCGCCTAAACCCAACTCTTTTGAAACAGGCAATTTCCTCTTTACAATCCGGCAAATCACCAGGAGACGATGGCTTTCCCTCTGAGTTTTATAAGGAGTTTAAAGATTTGATTATTCTTCTGTTGATGGATGTTCTAGATTTAGCTGCTGAGACGCAAAGCCTACCGGACTGCTTTTCCACAGCTATTATAACAGTTATACATTAAAAAAAATAAAGATCGTCTACAATGCTCTTCATATAGGCCGATCTCGCTCCTCAATGCCGAATATAAATCCATTTCGAAGGCAATGGCTAATAGATTAGGACAATATTTACCAAACCTGATTTAACACCGATCAAACAGGCTTTATACAGAAAAGATCCACCAATAATTTGCGCAGGTTATTCAACGTAATTCACATGGCCAGTGTGAAGAGTGATCCTAGTATAGCAGAATCTCTAGATGATGAAAAGGCCTTTGATAGGCTGGAGTGGCCATACTTATTCAAGGTCCTTGTTAAATGTAACTTTGGTCCTTTGTTTGTCAACTGGGTTAAGACTTTATACCATAAACCGCAGGCCAAGATCACCACTAATGGCATGATGTCAGCCACATTCCAACTCTTTAGAGGTAGTAGACAGGGCTGTTCACTTTCCCCATTCCTTTTTGTGCTAGCCATAGAACCCCTGGTGGAGGCCATAAGAACGTATCCTGGCATAAGGGCTTTCAGGTGGGCCAGATAACACACAAGATCTCATTGTTCGCAGACAACATTATTTTGTTCCTCTCTGAACTGACCGGATCCCTCTCAAAACTACAGACACTTTTGGGTACATACAGCTCTATATCAGGTTACAAAGTCAACATGAAATACTTCCACTGACTCGCTTTGACTATAGCATCTATGAACGAACAGGTTCCTTCAGATGGTCGCCACAGGGGTTCAAATATCTAGGAATCACAGTTGATAATGACTTAAGAAATTTGGACAAGCTTAACTACTCTGTCTTGGTTCAGAAGGTGGTGGATAACTTGAATAGATTGATAGATCTGCCTCTTACATTATTTGGGAGAATTAGCTGCAATAAGATGAACGTTCTGTTGATGTACCTATTTCAATCTTTAACCATATCCCTACCCGAGAGTTTCTTTAAGTCCCTTAACAATACCCTAAGATGGTAATGAACACGATGGGCGACAGAGAGCTGGTTTCAAGCACAGGGCGCAGCAGGTGTTCATTGCAAAGGACCACAGTAGGAGGCAGGTAGCTGGGTCCAGGGGCATGCAGAAGGTCATACACAGGGGGTCCAAAAAGGTACCAGTACAGGCAGGGAAAAGGCTAGTAATGTCATCCGGGAGATCAGGCAATAGGTTGATAACAGGAAATCCAATAGGCTAAAGTACAGACAGGGAATAGGCAAAAGGCATCGTTAGTGAGGCAGGCAAAAACTATCATACACAGGAGGAGTAAATTACAGGAAACCCAGCACTCTGAAGAGCAATGTGTCACAAAACAAACAATACCTCACAATGATGGGGTGCAAAGAACTGAACTAAATAGTGTGTGATAATGACATACAGGTGTGTGATCAGAATTCAGGTGATTGGGATCTGGAGAGTGAGCTGCGTTCAGGGGATCTATGTGTTTGAGAGTGAGTTGGAAGCAGACGTTACAAAGACAATTTGTATGGAACCGTAAAACTCGAACGGTGAGCCTGGACAAATTAAAATTGGATTATAGTCTAGGAGGTCTCCGTCTACCAAGTTTCAAGATGTATTACTGGGCAGTGCAAATTAGATTAATTTAATTCTTATTAGAAACTGAACCAGCCCCTTCTTGGATTCAGATGGAAATGTTTGCTCTTAATGAAAAGGTTGGGAGGAATATTATCTACAAGTGGAACCCCAAGACTATATCAACAAAAACTAGCAATCCCTGTTCCATCAATTTGGTAAAATCTTGATATGACATTCGTAAGTTATTTGGTCTTTAACAAGACTTGTCACCCAAAACACCCGTGTGGCAAAACAGACTCCTGCCAATGATCTTGGATAGCAAAACATTTCAACATTGGCATGAGAAGGGAATAATGAATTAGAACATTGTTATATAGATAGGTACTTATGTCATTTGAGCAACTGAAAGAGAAATACCAGTTATCCAATTATCATTTATTTTATTATATACAGTTAAGAAACTTTCTCAGAAGCACTCTTGGAGATATGAATTTACCAAGTCTATCAAGTATTGAACAACTACTCCATGATAACCATGACACATAGATTTATATCCAGAGTGTACTCATTGCTAATGCAACATTTCCCAAAAGCAGATGTACATAAGAGAGCGATGGGAATCCAAATTGAATACTACGATTGATGAGTGTCTCTGGTCGGACCTATGACAAAATAACGTGTCAGCCACCATCAACTCTGGATATAGACTTCTCCATTACAACTTCCTCCACCAACTCTATCTGACACCTCAGAGGTTACACCTTGAAAAATCAGAAATGTGTTTTAGAACAACAGAAGACCCTTTTTTGCATTCTACTTGTCAGTGTACTAAATGACAAGCCTTCTGGCATGATGTTTGTGGCACCCTGGCCTTTATTATGGAGGTCCCTTTCCCACTTGAGCCTGAAATATGCCTTCGGGGTAACTTCACAAATGTGAATTTGAGGAATAACTTCAAAATCTAATTGACAGAAACCTCTCTTGCCACTGCAAGAAAATGTGTTGCATTGACATGGAAATCAGATTCCCCTCTCCCATCCCCTCTCCCATCCCCTCACCCAATTACAGGACGGCTCTCTGAAATGAATAAGTATATTCCTATGGAGAAGATTACCAATGCTTTAAGAAATAAATTCAACTACTTTGTGAAAATATGTTAACCCTTACTGGACTATATTGAAACGCTTCCATTGGGGTCGATGTAGATCAATGTAGCTATTGTCTCGCTGTAATGTACTGTTTGTATTGTTTTATTTTGATCTCTCTTGTCATTTGTCTTATTTAGTCATTATTAGTATTATTACAATTAAAATTGTATTTATTTATATTTTTTATTTTGTAATTTATCATTGTTTTAATATTTTTTGTATTTTGGGGGGTGGGGAGGTTTGAAATCCCTTTTGTTGTAGTACTTACACTTGCTGTACTCTATTGTTCTGTTGTTGAATAATTTAAAAATAAAAATATACAAAAAAAGAGAGAAAGAGAAGTGATCTCAATCCCACCAGTACCTCCAAGCCCTTTATCTAAGAGCTTCCTTTGAGGCCGAGTGTTTCAGTAAACTGGCATGGGTTAGGAGAGCAGATGGTTCAGCTGGGATGCCCTGTGGTGGTGTTAGTACGTCAGGACAGCTCTCCTCTCATCTTTTCTCTGGTAAACCGTCCTTCGCTCCCGCTCTCTCTCGCTGCGCTCGTCAAAAACCGCCATCTCAGCATTCTTTCCAAGCTGCCGCATTTTCATAGTCTTAAGAGCTTACATGGATGGCTGGCTTTCATCGCTGGCCCGGCCATCCGTCGGCCGCTGTGTGTGTGTGTGTGTGTGTGTGTGTGTGTGTGTGTGTGTGTGTGTGTGTGTGTGTGTGTGTGTGTGTGCATGCGATTTCTCCACTGTAATTAATGAGCTCGGGGGTAAACTTTCAGCTAAAGTGATTTAGCTGAAAGGGTGATTTAACCCAAGGGTGTGCGTGTCCCGAGGGCCTGACATCTGGCTCACCTGTAACAGAGATCTGTACAGACCTCAGATCTGTACCATGTTCTTACTATGCACATCCTTATGTATTCTTCTTCTTCTCTCAGAAAGATATCTGCTTTGCTCTTAATTATTATGCACAACCGCCCGGCTTCCTAAGTGTGTGTTTAGACTCTGTCTGTCTATGTGTCTGGGTAAACAGAATGCAAACTAACAGTTTTTGGTGATGCAGCTACAAGTAATCAAACATGTTATGTTTGCCATGTCTTCATCCTCTCATTGACCACCTCTCATTGACCACCATTTAAAGCTATGGCATAACGTAGGGGTCTCCTCTTTCTGTCTGATGGAGGTCACCGCAACAACATGGCTCTCTTCCAAACATGGATCCCTTCCCCCTCCTCCCTGTAGCTCTGTGTCAGGTCGGCTCTGATACAGGCTGGTAAAATATGTCAGCTCAGGACAATGGCCTCCCTAGGCTCTAGAACACCTTCCTCACCAGGCTGTAGGACTTGCCTTAGGCTTGGCTGTGTGTTCTGTATGAACACAACAGTGTTGCCTCAACCTCCTAGCTGAAACACCAGAGGCCCCATTGAAATGAACCAAGCAGCCAGTGC
Organism: Salvelinus namaycush; assembly: GCF_016432855.1. Lineage (NCBI taxonomy): Eukaryota > Metazoa > Chordata > Actinopteri > Salmoniformes > Salmonidae > Salvelinus > Salvelinus namaycush. Next base: position 24,961,857 of record NC_052325.1, on the reverse strand, counting down.
CAAGAACACAATGCCCTTTCTCTATCCCTGCTAGCTAAGGGGGCTGAAGGGAAGCTGTACAAGGAGTCAGTAGTGAGCAGACCTGAGTTCAAATATTTTAAATACTTTGAGCGTTTGCTTTGCTTTTTGGGAGTTTTCTATTAGTTACATTGCAACAGGCAAGCTCAATCAAGTATTTCAAATTATTTCCAATACTATTGAACCCAGGTCTGCTAGAGAGGCGATTGGGAGTCAGTCGGTAATGGTTGATTTGGAGGCAGTAAGGGTTGTTTACAACAAGTGGTCAACACATTCCCTCTGTTCCTGTTCCTCTTAGAAAATATGTGATATTTTCAAACACATCCGTGTGTCTAGTTAGAAACAACACATGTTGTGTTACTTTTAAGATAATCACCATGTTGGCACATTTAAAACATGAGTGTAGATTTTTGTAAACAGTGATTCCTGTTTGTCATTTTTTTCCCTGATGTCATTCCTAACTAGACACACGGATGTGTTAAATAATGTTTTATTCCACATATTGTGTTGTATTCCACTTAAAGCATCTTTAAAATTCTGTAAATGACTGGGGAAGACGTGTAGAGAAAAAAAACGAAACCATTTATTACATTAATTTATTGCTCCATATACAAAATCTTATATAAAACAAGTTCTGTACATGCAAAATATCATTCTTGAAAGATTTCAAACATGTTAGTGCTAGTTAGATACACAGTCCAGGGAAACCTACTCTGACAATTTTGTACCCGAGATCAGACTTTTGTTGGCTATGGTAGCCATTTTTACCTTGTTAAAGGCAAAAATCTACCTCTAATAAACTGTTACAGCACTCCCAATCACGGGTAGCCAAAAATAACTACCTGTCACGACCGTTTAAAGGAGTGGACCAAGGTGCAGCGCGATTGGAATACATATTTTAATTCAACAAAGAACACTTAACAAACTAACAAACGAAACGCCAACGTAGTGCTCACAGGCAACTAAACATGGACAACTACCCACCAAACCAAAATGGAAAATGGCAACCTAAATTGGCTCCCCAATCAGAGACAACGATAAACAGCTGTCTCTGATTGGGAACCCACTCAGGCCACCATAAACCTACAACCCCTAGACAATACAAAATCCCCATATATAACAAAAACCCCTAGACAAGCCAAAACCCCTAGATAATACAAAAACTAAACAAACCACCCCTTGTCACACCCTGACCTAACCAAATAATAAAGAAAGCAAATATAACTAAAGTCAGGGCGTGACAGTACCCCCCCCCAAAGGCACGGACTCCCGGCCGCAAACCTAAACCTATATGGGAGGGTCTGGGTGGGCATCTCCCCGCGGTGGCGGCTCTGGTGAGGAACGCAGACCCCGCTCCACCTCTGGCTTGGCCAACTTTGGTGGGGACCCTCGCCGCCGACCCCGGTCTGGGGACCCTCGCAGCGGGCCCCGGACAGGAGGGCGACTCCGGCAGCTCCGGACAGGAGGGAGACCCCGGCGGCTCCGGACAGGAGGGCGTCGCTGGAGGCTCCAGACTGAAGGGCGTCGCTGGAGGCTCCGGACTGACGGCCTTCGTTGGAGGCCTCGTGCCATAACTCCTCACTGGAGGCTTCGTGCCATGGATCCTCACTGGAGGCTTCGTGCCATGGATCATCATTGGAGGCTTCGTGCCATGGATCATCACTGGAGGCTTCGTGCCATGGATCATCACTGGAGACTTCGTGCCATGGATCATCACTGGAGGCTTCGTGTCATGGATCATCACTGGAGGCTTGGCTCTGGGAGAAGGTACCGGACTCACCAGGCTGGGGAGACATGCAGGAGGCCTTGCCCTTGGCCGAGGCACCGGATACACTGGGCCGTGGAGGCGTACCGGCGGTCTCGAGCGCAGAGCTGGCCCCACCCGTTCTGGCTGGATGCCAGCTTCCACCCGGTAAATGCGGGACGCTTCCCGCATTTACTCGCCATGGTAAGCACGGGGAGATGGCTCAGGTCTCCAACCTGACTCTGCCACACTTCCCGTGTGCCCCCCCACCAATTTCTTGGGGGGGCTGCCTCTCGGGCTTCCTTGCCAGCCGTGTTCCCTCGTACCGCTGGTTCCCCTTTCCTGCTGCCTCCGCTCTCCTGGCTGCCTCCACCTGTTCCCATGGGAGGCGATCCCTTTCAGCGATCCCTTCCAGATGTGTAACTCCTATTCGAGTCCCGCCAGTGCTCGGATATTTTTATTTTGCATTTATTTAACTAGGCAAGTCAGTTAAGAACAAATTCTTATTTTCAACTGCCTTGTTCAGGGGCAGAATGACAGATTTTTACCTTGTCAGCTCGGGGATACGATCTTGCAACCTTTCGGTTACTAGTCCAACGCTCTAACCACTAGGCTACCTGCCACTCCAACAACTTCAATTTTTATTCACACAACCTGCATTCAGAATGACTGCATTACCACCCCCAACTGGACTATAATAGAAATCCATTATACTTTGTGATACAAAATGGAAAATACAAAAACACACTTCCAACTAGCCCTACACTCATTAAAACCCCACTACTCCAATCCACTACTTTGATCCTATCTTAGATAGGTAGTCTCCTCAGAATCTAAGCCATTTAAACTGGAACAGCCATTTCAGTAATGGGTGAAAAAAAATGTAACTAACTGATTAGTTTAGAAAAATGTATGTTATTTATCTTTGTGTGGCATATGATTAATCAATCAATGTACATGCAAAGACACAGATATTAAAAACTACACCTCCCCACAAAAAAATCTACCTGCAGTACAGCATGCTGGGAAATATGATAATGAGAATGATTATGGTAAAATTTGCCTATTTAGCCTTACTTCTTGAAAACTTGTCTGAAAGAATAAGTCAGGAATAAAATGTTGCTATGTCCTCTCCGCATTAGCCTCAAATGGTCAGCTCATTCAGATACCTTGCTTCTTGTTTCATATTCCTCCTGCTGACTGGCTGAGGCTCACTCCAGGCTGTCACTTCACTTCCCTTTTAATTGCAGGAATTGACTCAAAGTGTTGAAACTTTTACACAAATTATGTTGTATCAAAACAGTGATTGTGTTTAAAGTAATGCAGCATGTGTCGGATCTAACTAGACACACAGATGTGTTAAAAAATAACATTATCATCTAAGAGTGTAAGATCTTCTCGCTCTCGCTCTCTCACTCTCTTTCTCTGTCGCTCTCTCTTCTCTCTCTCTTTCTCTCCAGCTCTCTCTCCTGCTCTCTGTCTCTCTATCTCTCTCTGTCTCTCACAGCTTAATTTCATCATTAATGGGTTTAGAATTAATTATCCCTCATTAAGCCCCTGTTTTACTGGGAGCTTACAACATATTTAATCACTATTTGGTTCATGTGTGGTGTTCTGAGTGAGGGGGTAGGGGGGAGGGGAGGGGGAAGGAAGGAGGCAGGGGAGGTGAGGGGAGATACTCGGGCTGATTTGTTTACCTCTAGTCAGATGCTCTGTTAGAATCACAGGGGTGCGAGCTGTGTGTCAGGAGGGAGTGTGAGTTTATGACCAGCCATTGTGTGGTCTGGTCTGTTAGCAGTAGTCTTAGCTCTGTGGAGGCTCTCTGCTTGTGTTTACTGCTTTGACTGGCTCTCTCTCTCTCTCTCTCTCTCTCAATTCAATTCAATTCAAGGGGCTTTATTGGCATGGGAAACATATGTTAACATTGCCAAAGCAAGTGAGGTAGATAATATACAAAAGTGAGGTAAACAATAAAAATTAACAGTAAACATTACACATACAGAAGTTTCAAAACAATAAAGACATTACAAATGTCATATTATATATATATATATACAGTGTTGTAACAATGTACAAATGGTTAAAGTACACAATGGAAAATAAATAAGCATACATATGGGTTGTATTTACAATGGTGTTTGTTCTTCACTGGTTGCCCTTTTCTTGTGGCAACAGGTCACAAATCTTGCTGCTGTGATGGCACACTGTGGAATTTCACCCAGTAGATATGGGAGCTGAATGGATGAATGAATGAATGGATGAATGAATGAAATTCATTTAGAGGAGGGTTTTGTATTTCACAGTATTTTACTGTAATTACAAGGGATTGGTGCAAGCATGTTGGCTGCTAGATAAAGTGTTTACACATTTTTGATGATTTATATCAATTGCATTTCTAGAAACTTAACAAAGGCTTCCTAACTGGCAGCGAATACAGGGAAAAACTGACCAAAAGGAGATGGCAAAATACTCAACCATTTAAGGTCAACTTATTCGTTTTTTCCAAAAATGATTTTATAATAAAAATGTTTAATCAATTTAGTTACAATTCTAAATAATAAACAATTAAACAAAAGTTAATCAATCCAACTTAACCCTTGTGTAGTCTTAACATTCTGTATACTCCCCTTGTCCTAAGGGTCAAAAATGACCCGCCTTCTCTAAACCACTAAAATAAAGCAGCTTAATTGAATTTTAAACCCCAAATCTATTTTGCATGAAGAAACAACCTGTCATTCATCACAAACTTTGTGAATATCTGGGTATTCCCTCTTCACAATGCAGAAAGACTGCATTTAATCAGTTGACACCACTCATTTTTATTACAACACACCTGTCATAATTGTTTTCTTTATTAAAGTAGAGGTTTATTATTATTATTATTATTATTGCTAAAGGTACTGCAAAGGTGTGAACATATATTTTTTTAGCCAGAGAAAGCACTTGTATAGCCTAAGAAAGTAGCAGAAATGTGCAGAAAGTAGTTTTGAATGCATTTTATGGAAGGGAAACAATAACAGTCTTGAACTTTATTGGCAACATAGTGATATATTCTTATATACTGTACAATGAGGAATTCAACTACCAAATACTAGTCTTCTCCCATTTTTTTAACCATTGCCTCCACCCACAAGGTGTATAAACAGCAACAATAAATAAGAATAAAATGAGATAATAGATACAAAACAAAAACATGAAGAACATAAATCAATCAACTCTAATTAGCACATGTAGGACAGTATGCAAGTGTGTGTGCATGGACTTTGCAGATGTATTTCTCACATGTGCAGCACATAGTATTTGTTTTACAGTCCTTCTTTGGGGGGCAGAATTGGCATCCACTCCTCTTGCCTGCCCCAGCTGCAGCCTCAGGTGGATCAGGACAAGATTCAGCCCCCTGAACAGCTTTCACAAGTGCTGCAGAGGCTGCTGTGCGGGGGAGGCGCTCCCTTCTTTGAATGTGTGGGTTTACAAGGGCCTTTCCCAGCTGCTCCAGGAACACCCTCCTCTTGTTCTGCTTATCAGGCATCCAGGTAGGGTTTATCTTGTTCCATATCACGAAGGCATTGTATGAGGACACATCAATGATGTTATGGGCCGTTTTGGGCAGTGTGCTCAGGAGGACCACATTCTTGTTCCTCTTTGGGAGGTAAGAAACTAGAGTGGAGGTGGGGGTGAAGGCAAACCTTGATGAGAAGGCCTCTCTCTCTCCCCCTTGTTGCGGGTAGTACAGGGGGGAGCTCAGGCTTGTTCTTTCTAACTGTGCCAACCATGGTGAACTTCCTCTTCAGGAGCTGCTGGCTGAGTTCAATCAGTAGCACGCATAATCTCAATTTCTCTCTCTGTGTGTGTGTGTGTGTGTGTGTGTGTGTGTGTGTGTGTGTGTGTGTGTGTGTGTGTGTGTGTGTGTGTGTGTGTGTGTGTGTGTGTGTGTGTGTGTGTGTGTGTGTGTGTGTGTGTGTGTGTGTGTAAATTATTTTATAACTGCCGGGTCAAAGATGACCCTATGACAATTTTGTACCTTGGTGGTGTACAGCTTTCATGGAAATATGAACAAAGGCGATGTTTCACGTTTTCTAATGTTGGGGTCACTCTAGGAAAAGTCATAACATTTCAAGTTGAAAAAATATAATTTAGGGGGTTTTCTCTGCTGTTAAACGTAGTGGCGGGTCATGTTTGACCCTTAAGACAACACAAGGGTTAAGCTAATGACATCAAGAGAAATACAAACAAATTCATTCAATAAAAAAACACACAGGTAACATCAGTCCATCAATTAGTTAGTCATGGTTGGTCTGGTGGAGTGGTTGACATTGTGTTTGTATCTTTGTGTTGGGGAGGTGAAGATGTTTAAGACTTGGTGCCACTCAAATCTGTCCTCTATTTGAATTGATGGTGCAGTATAATCACATGCAAGTTACATTGATACAGCATTCTCACTCACGGGTCCAACAAATATAGCTCTTACAAGGCAAACCTCAAAATATGTTAATGAGCCAGAAACAACACAACCATGCACCCACTAGAGGTCAAAGGGTTTTTGGCGATCCAATGATACAGTATGGTACTGTATTCTGTGGGGTGGAATTACAGTACCATTAAAAATACAGCAATGATTTGCCCTGTCCATAACATTTTCCCACAATGCATTTACACGATGCTGCAGTAAACAGTACTTTACCTGTTGATAATACCTAAATTACCATATAATTTACAGTTTTCGATCACAGTATATGCTTGGTAAGAATGATATGGTCAATGTTGCCAAAGTGAAGCGATACACATAACAATTATGAAAATAACAGCAACAACAAAAATAAGAATAGTAGCTACAATACTATAATAGTGCCTCTCTATGTCCCTCTCCCCTCCTCCTTTCTCCTGCCCCCTGTAGGCTATGCCTGGAGGCACGGGACCCCTACTGTGGCTGGGACAGAAAACAGAGACGCTGCACCACTCTAGAGGACAGCTCCAACATGAGCCAGTGGAGTCAGAACATCACTGTGTGTCCGGTAAGAGCCAACAGGGACCCACAGTTTCCCTCTCCCACCTCGCTCCTCATGGCATCTGTTGTCACTGGTACACAATCCCCCATAACCCCATGGGACTGCCTGCCACATGGCAACATGGCTGGCTGACACCCTGGAATACCTCCTCTCTGTCTGGTCTCTCCTGAGGACTGGCCCTACAGTAGTCTGACACTTTAACAAATTTGTGCTATGTCAACTCTCCTCAAGGACCCTGGTCCTGGTGTGACATTGTTACAGTTTGTCCAGGCCGCTCTCGCAAATATGTTTTTTTTACCTCAAGGGTCTTTCCTGGTTGTTGTCATGCAGTACCACATGATTAATGATGGCATCCTGTCCGTTCCAGTCCCTGACACTCTAGTCTCTCTCTGCCCTGTCTGACTTTTTAGCTGAGGAACCAGACCACCAATGGCGGCTTTGGACCCTGGACGACGTGGCAAACATGCAGCAATGACGATGGCGACGGCACCAGCTCCTGTCTGTGTCGCTCCAGGGCGTGTGACAATCCCTCTGCTCGCTGTGGTGGGAGGAACTGTGAGGGGTCCACCATCGAAGTCTCCAACTGCTCGAGGTATGTAGAACCACCAACCAACCACACCAATCTTACTCACTGTGTGTCCCAAATGGCACCCAAATCCCTATATAGTGCACTACTTAGTCTCTCTGTCCATACTAGCATACTACATAGTATGAAGCAATGTATTGGGCATGCATTCTAAGCAGTATGCTTAGAATGCTAGTGTGGATATTGGACATCTGCTCTGGTCAAAAGCAGTGCACTATGGAGAATAGGGTCCCATTTCAGATGCATCTTCAGACATGCAGCATTGTACTCAGGCTGCGACAGAATTAGCATTCTGACAGGATAAGAGGTATGTCTACAAAACAGGGTTTTGATTAAATAATGTAGGTGACATCCAAGTTTCCCCTCAGAGGTCTTGTACCGTCTGTGTCTAAGGAAATTGGTCAATCACCATTACTGAGAGAGAACAGCTCTCAGATACAAAGTGCCGGCTCCTTCATGTGCAGGTAGCTGTGTGTGTGTGTGTGTGTGTGTGTGTGTGTGTGTGTGTGTGTGTGTGTGTGTGTGTGTGTGTGTGTGTGTGTGTGTGTGTGTGTGTGTGTGTGTGTGTGTGTGTGTGTGTGTGTGTGTGTGTGTGTGTGTAACCATTACAACTCAGACACAAAGTGGCGGAGCTCCTTTCATAGCTATGCCAGATTAAACCCAGGTCCAATTATCATTAGTGTGAGAGAACTGCTCATATACAAATTGCCGGAGTTGTGTGTGGCGGACAGCCTTTCATAGCTTCGCCAGATTAAACCCAGGGTGGAGAAATTGAATTGTGTTTGAGCCAGAAGTCGCATACACCAGATAGGTGCAGTGTTGTTTTACAGGGTCAGCCATAGTGGTGTGGCACTCCTGGAGCAAAGGAATGTGTTTCTGGTGTCACATTTAGCTCCTGAGCAAGTTGTGTCTCATCCCTCTCATAATAACAAATGATGGCCATGATCATAAGTATGTTGAGTGCTTGAAGGAAGCTGAAATGGTGTATTGGCATGTTTGTGATTCTTTAAACCTTCTTTAATAACATCACATTTCTGTTGCCACAGAAACGGAGGATGGACACCATGGTCGTCATGGGGACAGTGCAGCACCACCTGTGGAACAGGGTTTGAGATGCGCCAGCGCTCCTGCAACAACCCCTCGCCCCGACATGGGGGACGTGTGTGTGTGGGCCCGGTCAGGGACGAGAGGTGAGAGGAGATGAAAGGTCTATTTGAGAGAGAGCAATGTGAAGAAACTTTGGTTTTGTCATACTTTTATCAAATGTCATTTTTTTTGCAAATAATTCAACAGTGTTTGTTTGACTCAAAAGAGCAAAACTCTCAAACATTTATGGTTGCCATTTATGAAGGAATGACCTTTATGATTCATTTATGAGACATGATGTGCACTTTTCAGTAACAGTATCTGTCGTCAGTATCTTTTGGGGTATGACAGTCTTAGGTAAATGTCAGTCCTCTTACACACGCCAGTGCCTCTCATGTGAGGCAGAATACAAATTTCAATTTCTCACAAAATGGACAATAAAGTTTCTCTCCTTTCCTCTCCACTTCTTCTAGGTTCTGTAACGAGGGTGTGTCGTGTCCCCAGCCTATCTTCTGGTCCCTATGGGGTGGCTGGGCTAAGTGCAGTGCAGAGTGTGGAGGAGGGGTCCACTCCAGGGTCAGAAGCTGTGAGAACGGGAACAGCTGCCCAGGCTGCGCATTGGTATGAGACACACACACTTGCACAGACACACAGGCATGAACAAATCCATGCCATACTTACCTTCCCTTTCATACAAGACTCCTTTCTCTCCGTGGGATGTGTGAAGTTACGGTTCAGCTCAGTTTTGACTGGTTTCAGTTGACTGAAATTCAGTTTGAGCTGAAATGCTTTCCCTCCTTTCCCCCTCCTCTCAGTCAAGTTGGGCTTCCCACAGTGGACTCTCAAACATGCTCTAAGCTGAGGATTTAGTTAATTTCATTATGAGTCCAATTAAAGTGTTATGAAGCAGCCAAATAACTCTCAGTAAAAAATGGAGAAAAAAATATATTTTAAAATAATTACCTATCTTTCTTTCTGTCTCTCCCTCTCCCTTTCCCCCGCCTCCTCTACCTCTCCCCCTTTCCAGGAATACAAGGCGTGTAACCTGGAGGCGTGTCCAGAGGTGAAGAGGAACACCCCTTGGACCCCGTGGATGCCTGTCAACGTGACGCTGGGCGGAGCACGCCAAGAGCAGAGGATGCGCTACATGTGCCGCGCCCAGCTGGCAGACCCCCACGAGCTGCAGATTGGACGACGCAAAGTAGAGACCCGCTTCTGCCCCAACGACGGCATGGCCACCTGCGAGACTGACAGTGAGTGCTTGTCAATCATAGCGGCTTTGGGTGTTGCTAGCTAACTCATTGGTGTGGCTTTACACCAAGTGAGGCATGGATGAAAAGGATGCACCTGTCCAACACCAATCATTATTCTCTGGCTATTCTCTAAGCATTGTGGGGGTAAAACTGCCCTGACACAGTCACCACACTGTATCTCCCCCTGGGTGATCAGACTGATCACTAGAAATATATGGCGATTTCAGATGTTTGAAAAGGTCTTGAGAACATCAATATATGCCTTCCTCTACGCTCACCAATTTAAAAAAAATGAAAAATGCCCAGCATTGGGCACGGACTCATGATGCTCGGAGCCGGAGCACGTTGCTTAGACCAATGCGCTACGGCAATTCACAATTCTCTAGCAAGCCGTGAGAATACTAATAATACTGATGATACTTGAAGGTAATAGTGTGTAATTTGTTATTATTTGGTTTTAAGCCTTCCCTAAACCTTAGCCCTAAACTTAACCACTCGGACTTAATGCCAGCTCAAAGACAGAACTACATGCATTTAAAAAAAAGGGCACATGTAGCCTACATATCAATGCATACTGATATCAAAAACTGTCTAGGTCAAGTAGGGGAGAGGTGTTGTGCCGTGAGGTGTTGCTTTATCTGTTTTTTAAAACCAGGTTTGTTGTTTATTTGAGCAATATGAGATGGAAGGAAGTTCCATGCAATAAGGGCTCTATATAATGCTGTATGCTTTCTTGAAATTGTTCTGGATTTGGGGACTGTGAAAAGACCCCTGGTGGCATGTCTGGTGGGATAAGTGTGTGTGTCAGAGCTGTGTGGAAGTTGACTGCAAACAATTTGGGATTTTAAACACATTAATGTTTCTTATAAAAGAAGAAGTGATGCAGTCAGTCTCTCCTCAACTCATAGCCAAGAGAGACTGGCATGCATAGTATTTATATCCGCCTTCTGATTACAATTAAGAGCAAGACTTGCCACTTTGTTCTGGACTAGCTGCAGCTTAACTAGGTCTTTCCTTGCAGCACTGGACCACACGACTGGACAATAATCAACATTAGACAAAACTAGAGCCTGCAGAACTTGGTTTTTGGAGTGTGGTGTCAAAAAAACAGAGCATCTCTTTATTTCGGCTAGACCTTTCCCCATCTTTACAACCATTGAATCTATATGTTTTGACCATGACAGTTTACAATATAAGGTAATGCCAAGTAATTTAGTCTCCTCAACTTGTTCAACAGCCAGGCCATTCATTACCAGACTCAGCTGAGGTCTAGAACTTAAGGAATGATTAGTACCAAATACAATGCTCTTAGTTTTACAGATGTTCCGGACCAGTTTATTACTGGCCACCCATTCCAAAACAGACTGCAACTCTTTGTTAAGGGTTTCAGTGACTTCATTAGCTGTGGTTGCTGATGCGTATATAGTTTAATCATCAGTATACATGGACACACATGCTTTGTTTAATGCCAGTGGCAGGTCATTGGTAAAACTGGAAAAGAGTAGAGGGCCTGGAGAGCTGCCCTGCAGTACACCACACTTTACATTTTTGACATTAGAGAAGCTTCCATTAAAGAAAACCCTCCAAGTTCTATTAGATAGATAGCTCTGAATCCACGATATGGTGTGGTTGAAAAGCCTTAGCACATACGTTTTTTCAACAATAGGTTATGGTCAATAATATCAAAGGCTGCACTAAAATCTAACAGTACAGCTCCCACAATCTTCTTATTGTCAATTTCTTTCAACCAATCATCAGTCATTTGTGTCAGTGCAGTACATGTTGAGTGCCCTTCTCTATAAGCATGCTGAAAGTCTGTTGTTAATTTGTTTACAGAGAAATAGCTTTGTATTTGGTCAAACACAATTTTTTCCAACAGTTTGCTCAGAGCTGGCAGCAAGATTATAGGTCTGCTGTTAGAACCAGTAAAGGCTGCTTTACCACTCTTGGGTAATTGAATTACTTTGGCTTCCCTCCAGGCCTGAGGATAAAGACTTTCCTCTAGGCTCAGAATAACAATATGACAGATAGGAGTGGCTATAGACTCAGCTACCATCCTCAGTAGCTTTCAATCTAAGTTGTCAATGCCAGGAAGTTTGTCATTATTGATCGATAACAATAATTTTTCCACCTCTCCCACACTAACTTTACACAATTCAAACTTGCACTGATTTTCTTTCATTATTAGTTTTTTTTATACATGAATAAAATTGCTCACTCTTCGTTGTGGGCATTTCCTGCCTATGTTTGCCCACTTTGCCAATGAAATACTCATTAAAATAATTGTCAACATCAAATGGTTTTGTGATGAATAAGCCATCTGATTTGATGAAAGATGGAGTTGAATGTCTTTCTGCCCATAATTTCATTTAAAGTACTCCAAAGTTTTTTTCCATCATTCTTTCTGACATTGATATTATCTTCATAATAAAGTTTCTTCTTCTTTTTGTTGAGTTTAGTCAAATTTTTTCTCAATTTGCAGTAAGTAAACCAGTCAGATGTGCAGCCAGACTTATTAGTCACTCCTTTTGCCCATCTCTTTCAACCATACAGTTTTTCAATTCGTCATCAATCCATGGAGGCTTAACAGTTCTAACAGTCAGTTTCTTAACAGGTGCATGTTTATCAATAATTGGAAGAAACAATTTCATAAATTCATCAAGTGCAGCGTCTGGATGCTCCTCCTTAATCACATCAGACCAACAAATATTTTTAACATCATCCACATGAGATTCACAGCAAAATATTTTGTATGATCTCTTATACACTATTTTAGGCCCAGCTTTTGGAACTTTGGCTTTCCTGGATATAGCCACAATATTGTGATCACTGCATCCAATGGATACGGATACAGCTTTAGAACAAAGTTCTACAGTATTAGTAAAAATGTGATCGATACATGTGGATGATTTTGTTCCTGTTGTGTTTGTAAACACCCTGGTAGGTGGATTAATAACCTGAACCAGATTACAGGCACTGGTTACTGTAAGAAGCTTCCTCTTGAGTGGACAGCTTGATGAAAACCAGTCAATATTCAGGTCCTCAAGAAAGTAGACACTATCAAGCATTTCACACATATTATTTAGATACTGAGTGTTAGCACTTGGTGGCCTATAGCAACACCCCAAAAGAAAAGGTTTAGATGTGCCAAGTGAACCTGCAACCACAACACTTCAATAACACTTGACATAAGATATTCTCTAAGCATTACAGGGATATAGCTCTGAATATATACTGCAATACCTCCCCCATAAGCATTTCAGTCTCTTCTATAAATGTTACATCCTTGTATTGCTACTGATGTATCGTCAAATTAATTATCTAAGTTATTGATTTCATGAACCTTATTTCTAAGGCTACATATATTAATATGGGATATTTTCAGCCCTTTCCTGGGTAGCTTATCAGAGATGGACATAATACTGAAAAGAGCAGACAAAGCAAGATTTTAAAAAAACATACATTTAGCAGTCCATTTAACAATTTGTGCGAGTGCGTGTGTGTGTGTGTGTGCGCGCGTTGCGGGGTTGAGGCTATGAACCCTTCCAGGCTTCTGGGAGGGAGGGTGGACAATGAGCCTGTCATAGCGGATGTAAGCAATGTCCCCACGCGCTCAGGCAGCTTTCATGGCTGGGATCAGTTCTTTCCTCTTCTGGCGCACAGCTTCAGGATAGTCCTCGTTGAGGAAGATAGACGTTCCGCTCAAGTTCTTGGCTCTTTCCAGAACAGCTACCTTGTCCTTGAACCAAGGGAACTTAACCACTATCGGCCTGGGCCTATCACCTGGGCTGGTGGTGTATTTTCCAGTCCTGTGGGCGCGATCCACCTCAATCTTCCTGTGGTCCATCTTCAATTTCTCAGATCATTTCCCTCACTCTGTCCTCAGACTCCGTCCAGGTCTCATGTGGAGATTCTGCAATTCCGTCCACAACCATGTTGTTCTGCCTTGATTGTCCCTCGATCTGATTTATCCGTCATTGTTATCATGGATTCACACACAGAACTGACGTCCTCTCTCAATGACTTACAGATTGCTGGCGTCTTGCTGTTCTCCTGTTTCAACTCATCGAGCTGACCCTGGGAGAACTGCAAACTGTTCTTCAGGTCCTGGACCTCTCTGGTCAGGTTGGCCATTCTTTTATTAGTTGACTCCACCAGTATTTGGACAAAACACTTGAAACAATTTTCTTGTTGTTGTAACAACTGCTTGTAGGTCTCTTTTTGTTCATTTAAAAGATCCTTCACGTGTGATAGAGAGACACCACTGTCCTCAACGGTACTACCGCCGGTTTTGGTCTTTGCCATGGTAGCTAGCAACTTAGGTTACGTTGTTACTCCTCACTGTTCCAGACAGGGCAGGTCACGGGGAAAATTGAAAACAACAAACAGCAGGGATCTAGACAGCCACAAACCAGGGACAATCTACGGTCCCAGCCACAATGGCTAACCATGTTGCGGGCTGCGTTCAAGAAAACCTCTTTAGCTTGATAATCTGCTAGCTAGCAGTTAGGCTACCTGCAACGCCAAATAGCTCGTCAGACTAGTCCTTGGTCGGCAGGATCACTGGAAAGATACAAGCAGTCCTAGCAACTGACGCCAACTGCTTCTTAGTCCAAACTAAGAAGCTAGGTAGCTACCAATAACTTTCCAATACACTTTCAAACAACAAACTTTCCAAGCAAACAAAACCTAGCTCTTCCTCGTTCCGCGTTCAACAGGAAGTGACGTGTATTGTGGAACAGGAGAAGAGTGGGACAAGAGAATAGGGGGACAAGAGGACAGGAGGACCGTAGGACAGGAGGACAGGGGGTCAGAAGGACAGCAGAAGGACAGCAATTGGTCCCCTGGCCTGGTCTCAGTAATCTGTCCACTGTATGTGTGAGCTATTCCATAGACATATTATAACATACTGCTACCGTAGTACTCTATGACCAGTGTAATGTAGAAGTAGAGGTGGTGAAGTGTATTGAGTAGACCAGTAACCTGTGTATTAACCCTTTCCTATAGCTCTGGTGGAGGACCTCCTGAGGACCCCTGTGGTACGAGTGGCGGGCTCCGGCTGGTCGTCATGGGAGACGTGGTCCGCCTGCTCCCAGGACTGTGCCAAAGGGTACCGTACCCGCAAGCGTACCTGTGCCACGCCAGAGGGCAAGGTTGCCCCCCCAGCCTGCAGGGGTTCGCCCGTAGAGTACCAAGACTGCAACTCTCAGGCCTGCCCAGGTAAAGGGGAAAGAACACAAGCACACACACAACTACACATCCACAAACACACTGTTATGCACAGTTGCCTATTGGGACGGTCTTCAGTCTGGCAGGTATACACGCATGCACACACACACGCATGCACACACTGCTCCCATAACTACATACCAATTATCTCCAGTTGTGGTTGGCATAATACACAATTTAACACACAGCACCAAGGGAGAGACATGTATGCTAATGCTAATGCCAGTCCTATAAAATAATGCTGAGGGAAGCATTAATTAGCTAATGGCTAGCATGGCAGCGGAGCAGAACCCTGCTAAGACGAGTCCTTGGTTTCAGTAGCTGAGTCAGTCCAGGGTTTGAACTAAAGCACCTCATCATCACCATAATCATGTGGCCTGCTTTAACTGGAGGTAACTGCACCTCGTCTCAGCTCAACCCAGCTCTGCTCTTAACACTCATGTAAGTGGAATGTGGACAGACTGACTGACTGTATGAATGTTTTATGTTTAGTGAATCACTGATGAAGACATCCCTTGAGTGTATATTTTATGACTGGTCACTGATCATTGCTACCTACATAAGTTTACTGGCTGTGTATGCCAGCCTATTATCCTCTGTCTCTGAATGATGTACCATGAATCAGCATGCCATCTCTCTGTGCCTCTGAAAGTTGTATATTATGTGACTTTGGGAGGGGGGGGGGTACCTGATTGACAGAGAGAGAGAGAGAGAGAATGATTGAGAGAAAGAGGGACAATGACACAGAGAGAGATATTAGTACTGATTGAGAGAAAGAGGGACAAAGAGAGAGAGACTGTGAGATTGAGAGACTGTGAGATTGAGAGACTGTGAGATTGAGAGACTGTGAGAGAGATTGAGAGAGGGAAGGGAGACAGTTAAAGAAAATTGATTTGACAAGAGTGAGATGGAGGTGGAGAGGACCAGGACTATAACGAGACCTGGTCCTGTTTGATCTACCGTTATCATACATCCTCAAGGCTTCTGTTTACTCGCTCTATTTTATTCTTTCTCCATAATGTCCCTCCCAGTCCCATCACCATGCACTCCCAGTTGCCAGACAGTCAGAGCAGTTTGAGGCAACCAAAGCAAGCATGCCACATTTCACTGTCCCTACTGTCTAATCCACTGGAGTAAATTTAGTTTTCTAGAGCAGAGAAACGAGGGGTCCGGGTCAACCACAGCTCCACTCACTCTCTCAGCTCAAACACTCTCATACAGAAGGGGAGACTGACTGCAACTGCCAATATGTGAGGAAGTGACAACACACTAAATACAGTCATTATAGAAGGATTTTAAGCACAGGGTAGTTGTTCTGATGAGTTTTACTCTCATACATGGATAGAGACCATGGGCAGCAGGAGTCTTAGTCGTTTTCTAATGGAATGATCAATCTGGTCTTCTACGTAGACTTTATGTGTGTCTGTTGCAGCTAGAAGAGGACAGCATTTCATATGTTGATTTTTGCCTAGTTGGTGATGAGAGGTATCTGACCGTGTGTGTGTGTGTGTGTGTGTGTGTGTGTGTGTGTGTGTGTGTGTGTGTGTGTGTGTGTGTGTGTGTGTGTGTGTGTGTGTGTGTGTGTGTGTGTGTGTGTGTGTGTGTGTGTGTGTGTTTTCCCGTCTAGTGAGTGGAGCCTGGTCCTGTTGGTCGTCGTGGTCTCAGTGTTCGGTACCCTGTGGTGGAGGGCACTATCAGCGTACCCGATCCTGTAACAATCCCAGCCCTGTCAACGGAGGAGATATCTGTATTGGCCTACACACTGAGGAAGCGCTGTGCAACACACACACCTGTGACGGTAAGGCAAAGACACACATCCATCAGAGTCGCAGGCTTCCCTGTTCTTTACATGAATGAATGAATGACATTTTATTTCCGTGTCAAATCGCCAGTTGGCGGCCCATCCCTTATGGGATTAATTGACACATAAACAAACATTACAATAATTCACTGTGGTAATTAAATCATAATTCTTCTTCTGGTGTTCTCTGCATTGCGCATCGCATAAAGACTGGAAAAATTTTAAGGTAAAAATCACTACATAATAGTAAATAAGGTTATCCAAACAATAACTACATCCTTAGAGCAGTAAAATAATATACATACACACTGTATATATACACATACACACATACAGTTGAAGTCGGAAGTTTACATACACCTTATCCAAATACATTTTAACTCAGTTTTTCACAATTCCTGACATTTAATCCTAGTCAAATTCCTGTCTTAGGTCAGTTAGGATCACCACTTTATTTTAAGAATGTGAAATGTCAGAATAATAGTAGGGAGAAGTATTTCTTTCATCTTGTATTTCTTTCATCACACTCCCAGTGGGTCAGAAGTTCACATACACTCAATTAGTATTTGGTACCATTGCTTTAAATTGTTTAACTTGGGTCAAACGTTTCAGGTAGCCTTCCACAGGCTTCCCACAATAAGTTGGGTGAATTTTGGCCCATTCCTCCTGACAGAGCTGGTGTAACTGAGTCAGGTTTGTAGTCCTTCTTGCTCGCACACACCTTTTCAGTTCTGGCCACATTTGTGGCCAGAACTGAAAAAGGGCTTTGTGATGGCCACTCCAATACCTTCACTTTGTTGTCCTTAAGCCATTTTTGACACAACTTTGGAAGTATGCTTGGGGTCATTGTCCATTTGGAAGACCCATTTGCGACCAAGCTTGAACTTCCTGACTGATGTCTTGAGATGTTGCTTCAATATATCCATATCATTTTCCTACCTCATGAAGCCATCTATTTTGTGAAGAGCACCAGTCCCTCCTGCAGCAAAGCACCCCCACAACATGATGCTGTCACCCCCGTGCTTCACGGTTGTGATGGTGTTCTTTGCTTGCAAGCCTCCCCCTTTGTCCTCCAAACATAATGATGGTCATTATGGCCAAGCAGTTCTATTTTTGTTTCATCAGACCAGAGGACATTTATCCAAAAAGTATGATCTTTGTCCCCATGTGCAATTGCAAACCGTAGTCTGGCTTTTTTATGGCGGTTTTGGAGCAGAGACTTCTTTCTTGCTGAGTGTCCTTTCAGGTTATGTCGATATAGGACTCGTTTTACTGTGGATATAGATTATTCTGTACCCTTTTTCTCCAGAATCTTCACAAGGTCCTTTGCTGTTGTTCTGGGATTGATTTGCACTTTTCGCACCAAAGTACGTTCATCTCTAGGAGACAGAACGCGTCTCCTTCCTGAGCGGTATGACGGCTGCATGGTCCCATGGTGTTTATACTTGCGTACTATTGTTTGTACAGATGAACGTGGTACCTTCAGGCGTTTGGAAATTGCTCCCAAGGATGAACCAGACATGTGGAGGTCTACACATTTTTTTCTGAGGTCTTGGCTGATTTCTTTTGATTTTCCCATGATGTCAAGCAAAGAGGCACTGAGTTTGAAGGTAGGCCTTGAAATACAACCACAGGTACACCTCCAATTTACTCAAATTATGTCAATTAGCCTGTCAGATGCTTCTAAAGCCATGACATAATTTTCTGGAATTTTCCAAGCTGTTTGAAGGCAGTCAACTTAGTGTATGTAAACTTCTGACCCACTGGATTTGTGATACAGTGAATTATAAGTGAAATAATCTGTCTGTAAACAATTGTTGGAACAATTACTTGTGTCATGCACAAAGTAGATGTCCTAACCGACAAAGTAGATGTCCTAACCGCCAAAACTATAGTTTGTTAGCAAGAAATTTGTGGAGTGGTTGAAAAACTAGTTTAATTGACTCCAACCTAAGTGTATGTAAACTTCTGACGTCAACTGTACATACATACATACATACATACATACATACATACATACATACATACATACATACATACATACATGCATACATGCATACATGCATACATACATGCATACATGCATACATATAAAGATAAATAAATACAGAAAAAAATGAAATACGAAGGCATTTGAACCCAGTCTGGCACAAAGAGAAGATTCATATGGGAGACAATCCTATACACAATCTATATACACACGCGACATTTACCACATAGAAGCTAAACATTGTTTTTTGCAATTTCATTATAGGTATCCCTTTGTCTTTTATTCCAGGCTTTATATAAATATTCCGCAAACGGAAATACACAATGGACAAAAAAACAATTCAGTTTCTCCTCATCACTCAGCCACATAATGCCAGGGTATATCTGGTGGTCTGTCTCCTCATCACTCAGCCACATAATGCCAGGGTATATCTGGTGGTCTGTCTCCTCATCACTCAGCCACATAATGCCAGGGTATATCTGGTGGTCTGTCTTCTCATCACTCAGCCACATTATGCCAGGGTATATCTGGTGGTCTGTCTCCTCATCACTCAGCCACATAATGCCAGGGTATATCGGGTGGTCTGTCTCCTCATCACTCAGCCACATAATGCCAGGGTATATCTGGTGGTCTGTCTCACCATCACTCAGCCACATAATGCCAGGGTATATCTGGTGGTCTGTCTCCTCATCACTCAGCCACATAATGCCAGGGTATATCGGGTGGTCTGTCTCCTCATCACTCAGCCACATAATGCCAGGGTATATCTGGTGGTCTGTCTCACCATCACTCAGCCACATAATGCCAGGGTATATCTGGTGGTCTGTCTCCTCATCACTCAGCCACATAATGCCAGGGTATATCTGGTGGTCTGTCTCCTCATCACTCAGCCACATAATGCCAGGGTATATCTGGTGGTCTATCTCCTCATCACTCAGCCACATAATGCCAGGGTATATCTGGTGGTCTGTCTCCTCATCACTCAGCCACATAATGCCAGGGTCTATCTGGTGGTCTGTTTCCTGATCACTCAGCCACATAATGCCAGGGTCTATCTGGTGTGCGTTCTGGAATAAGAACAGTTGTATATCGTGGTAGGAAGGGCAATAGAGGATCAAATTAGTTTAATTTTATATTTCTTAGTGGTCACAATAGTTGCATAGTCTTTCCTAATCAATGCATTGCAAGTCTATCGTGATAATTACTCCCTGATCAATACTGTGCCAGTCAGCACCTTGTTATGTCACTCCAGAGAAGGGTGTGAAAGAGGTGCATATTGGGAAATGGAGTTCCCATGCCTTTTCCCTGCTGTGCTGGGAGGCAGCCCAATTGTGTCTGATAGTGCACCTTGTTGACCAATAATGTGTGACGATAGGCCCTTGGCTCTGTGTAGTGTCTCTGTGTAGTGTCTCTGTTTCCTATTGGACTCTGTAATATGTATGAGTGTGAGCCAGCTATAGCTAATCCTGGACTGGGTAGAAAGTTACTCTCAGACATTCCTCTGAATTAGCCCACAGCCCTAATGAGAGACAAGACTAAATCTAATCTCTTGTATAAAAAGTTTAAAAAAAATCTGATTCCTATCCTAATCTTTATTTCCTGGAGTTTGCTGGCCAGTGTCACTATTTATTGTGTTCCTGCTGCGGCGTCCAGTGTGTGTGTCTGTGTATTTACGTGATTAACTATACTTGCAGGGACCAGAAGTCCCCACAAGAATAGTAAATGAAAACATTTTTACCAACTGGGGACATTTTGTTGGTCCCCACAAGGTCAAATGCTATTTTTAGGGGGTTCAGAGTTAAGGTTAGAATTAGTGTTAGGGTTAGAATTAGGTTTAGGTTAGGAGCTATGGTTAGTTTTAGGGTTAGGTTTAGGGTTAGGGTTAAGTTTTCCGGTTGAGGTTAAGGTTATGGTTAGGGTTAAGGTTAGGGTTAGGGTACGGGTTAGGGAAAAAAGGATTTTGAATTGGATTGATTTGTGTGTCCCCACAAAGTGTGTGTGTGTGTGTGCATGTGTGCATTCACTGAGACCGACCACAGTGTCAGGCAGAACAATGGGTTTTATCAATAGTCTTCTTCCTAAAGGCCAAACTGTCATTCATATTGAATTAGACCAGCTGTCAGTCAGTCAGTGGGAACTGAGGAGTTCGCCCTGATGGTAATTAAAGACAAGGAAGGGAATTGGTTTCTGTCTTTTACTTGGGTTGCGTCCCAAATGGCACACTATTCCCTGGTCAAAATATATAGGGAAGGCTTCCTGGGTGGCACAGCGGTCAAAAGCACAGCACCGCAGTGCTGAGGCACCACTACAGCCTGGGATTCGATCTGCAAGCTGACTCCGGTTGTCAGTCGAACTGTGGATCCTCCGACACATTGGTGCGGCTGACACTCGGGCTAAGAGAGCAGGGTGATAAGAAGTAGGAGGCCAGGTGGGTCATGTTTCAGAGGACGCATGACTCCACCTTCGCCTCTCCCGAGCCCAATGAGGAGTTTCAGAGATGAGCCAAGGGACCTAAATTCAGGGAGAAAATGCTTGTGGCCAGATCACCCTGAACACGCCTGTTCAGGGTCAGTCCTGGTTAGTACTGGGACTGGAGACCGCCTGGGAATACCAGGTGCCGTAAGTCTAAAAGAATAACAAATATATAGGAAACAGGGTGCCATCTGGGATGCAAACAACCCTTTTCATCTGGTTAATGTTCTCTTTTGACGTAGGGCTAACACTTCCCGTTAGCTAGCTAGCTAGCTGTCTGTATCTGTCTGTCTGTCTGTGTGTGCCTGCACGTGTGTTCACCTTCACATGTGTGCCCCTGCTTGTGTCCACAGTTTGCCATGCTAATGTCTTGTCCTCATCTGTCTCCTGCTTCGGTACATTTACCGACAGGCAGGACATTGGTCATCTATTCCCTACAGATGCAGTGAACCTCCAATTAGCCGAAAGACCTTGTATCTGTCAGTCCCCGGCCTATCTGATGGCCTTGTCAGAGATGGCTTGATTAAATAGATTGTGCTAACTAATGAAGGACAGGAGGGTGTGTGTGTGTGTCCATATTAGTACAGCCTCAAGAGTCGCAAGGACACCAACTTCCTATGACTCTGAGGCTGTCCTAATATGGATGCTGTACCGTGAGGGTTGTATTGTGTTGTTCTATGTAGACTGGTGTGGGGAGATCAGAGAGCACGAGGAGCAGCTTCGGCAGCCTGTGACTGAAAGGCTGACTGATAGGAGAGGTAAACAAAATGGCAGCCATCATTCATTGGGTGAATGGCTTTTGGCATCACGGGTTGGAAATGCGGGAGAGGGGGAGAGGGTCTTTCCTGTTTACTGTACACAGGCGCCTGTCGCCTGGGAAACATGGCTAACGCTTGGCTCTTGACGAAAACATCTCGGCTATGCACTAAACAAACTATGGGTTTGCTTTCTCAAAACAGTTTACCTCACAACCACTTGGGTCTGTTTGTATATGGCTAGGATTGTTAGGGTTGTTTGTGGCTGTGCTGTGGTGGGGCTAGTTTGTTTGTTTTCATGCGCTTGGGTGGTCAAGTTGGGTTCCAGGCATTTTAAGAATGCAGCGGTTACCTCAACTCAGAGTGAATCTTTGGTCATTTGTCTGTGTACTGACGTTCGTTTGTGTGTGCGCAGGTGGCTGGATGGCCTGGTCTCTGTGGTCAGCATGTGATGACGTAGGGCTGCAGGTACGCAGCCGGGTCTGTGGGGCTCAAGGCTCCGCCCCCTGTGTGGGAAACAGCACTGAGCACAGGGACTGCAACGAGATTCCAGGTGAGCCATACACACTTTCATCATATATGTCATCATCATTACCACCAACATCATCATCATAACCGTTATCATTTTCATCATCATCGCCATCGTTCATAATCATCACTATCATCATTATCATAACCGTTATCAGGATCATCATCCTGAGTATCGTCATCATTCATAATCATCACTATCATTATCATAACCGTTATCATGATCATCACCCTCATCATCGCCATCGTTCATAATCATCACTATCATCATCATCATAACCGTTATCATTTTCATCATCATCGCCATCGTTCATAATCATCACTATCATCATTATCATAACCGTTATCATGATCATCATCATCACCATTTTTTTATTTCGTTTTTTTATTTCACCTTTATTTAACCAGGTAGGCCAGTTGAGAACAAGTTCTCATTTACAACTGTGACATGGCCAAAATAAAGCAAAGCAGTGCGACACAAACAACACAGAGTTACACATGGAATAAACAAGCGTACAGTCAATAACACAATAGAAAAGTCTATATACTGTATAGTGTGTGCAAATGAAGTAAAATTAGTAAGGCAATAAATAGGCCATAGTGGCGAATAGGCCATAATGGCGGGCAGGTGCGGGCAGCGATCGGTTGAAGAGCATGAATTTAGTTTTACTTGCATTTAAGAGCAGTTGGAGGCCACGGAGGGAGAGTTGTATGGCATTGAAGTGCATCTGGAGGTTTGTTAACACAGTGTACAAAGAAGGGCCAGAAGTATACAGAATGGTGTCGTCTGCATAGAGGTGGATTAGAGAGAATCACCAGCAGCAAGAGCGACATCATTGATGTATACAGAGAAAAGAGTCGGCCCGAGAATTGAACCCTGTGGCACCCCCATAGAGGCTGCCAGAGGTCCGGACAACAGGCCCTCCGATTTGACACACTGAACTCTGTCTGAGAAGTAGTTGGTGAACCAGGCGAAGCAGTCATTTGAGAAACCAAGGTTGTTGAGTCTGCCGATAAGAATGCGGTGATAATCACTCTGAGATAATAACCACTCTGAGATAAGACGCATCATACACATAGGGACAGTTTCTTGGACACAGATTGACAGGGTCGAAAGCCTTGGCCAGGTCGATGAATACGGCTGCACAGTATTGTCTTTTATCGATGGCGGTTATGATATTGTTTAGGACCTTGAGCGTGGCTGAGGTGCACCCATGACCAGCTCGGAAACCAGATTGCATAGCAGAGAAGATACGGTGGGATTCGAAATGGTCGGTGATCTGTTTGTTAACCATCATTCATAATCATCGCTATCATCATTATCATAACCGTTATCATGATCATCATTATCGCCATCGTTCATAATCATCACTGTCATCATTATCATAACAGTTATCATGATCATCATCAGCGACATCGTTCATAATCATCACTATCATCATTATCATAACTGTTATTATGATCATCGCCATCGTTCAAAATTATCACTATCATTATCATAACTGTTATCATCATCATCATCCTTGTCATCACCTCCACCATTATCATAATCACTTTGAGATAATAACCACTCTGAGATAAGACGCATCATACACATAGGGACAGTTTCTTGGACACAGATTAAGTCTAATCCAATACAAAAAGCATG
Organism: Salvelinus namaycush; assembly: GCF_016432855.1. NCBI lineage: Eukaryota > Metazoa > Chordata > Actinopteri > Salmoniformes > Salmonidae > Salvelinus > Salvelinus namaycush. Next base: position 24,937,741 of record NC_052325.1, on the reverse strand, counting down.
GATTATTGAAAGTGCTTTTTAGTCCATCCATGACAAGGCTTAATCTGTGTCTGGGAAACCGGCCCATACCCCCCCCCCCCCCCCCCCCCGCTGCTGCTTCTATGGACATTTGTTTAATTCACACCTGCAGTGTTGGAGCTCGGAGCTTAAGTATTTCACTGTACACGACAACTACTTCTGCGACCCTGTGCATGTGGCTACCTCAAACATCTAATCTAATCAAATTTCCCCCACCAGAATAAGATCTTCTATCTTAATTTGTGCTAATGAAGTCTACGTAAATCAGGCTTCTTAGAGTGCTCCTCTGATGAGGACCTTGTTAAGGCTGTTTCCTTTCTTTTACTTTTAACAGAGTAGTGATCTTTCTGTCCCTGGCTACCAGAGACAAGACAGATGCAATTAGCATCCCAAAAAGGCACCCTATACAGTGCACTACTTTTGACCAGAGCCCTATAGACGGGTTAGCGGTCAACATCACGAAAATGATGCGTGCGCTTCAAAGGCTGAGTGTTGTTATGGTTCTGGGTGGCCAGATAGCTAGCAACAATGACAAGAAATGGACATGTGGGACAAGAGCTCATTGTGTAACTATATTTATGTTTTCAATAAACATTGGAAACCAAATATAGTTGACGTGCTATCAACAATCTAATCCCACCCTATCTGTTTTTCTCCATTGTTTCGAAACAACCAACCCGTGTATGTGTCCTGGTCATGAGTATCCAACTATATAGGGAATAGGGTACTGTTTGGGACGCGGCCCAAATCACATCTAATTTCATTGCAATTTTGGAGGAGGCGTTGGAAATCGTAAGGTCACTGGGATGGCGTGTGACACTCGCTCAGGCGAAATTGCCCCAAAATGTAATCATAGGATGGCCACATCTCAATTAAAAACACACACCCTCCTCTTCCCCCCTCTCCCTCCTGATGACTGACTTTAAGTGTCTGTTAAACATCATAGAAGCTAGTCTACACAACAATCCCAACTGTCTGAAGTTTTCATTAGTGTTTCATGATGTATGTTTCTTTGTGTGTACTGTGTATACTGTGTGTACTGTTCTGTAAGTACCATCTACCAGTTCAAATCACAGTCTACTCTGAACCATTGGGTGGTTTCCAGATATTTCTGTGCATGGTAAGAATGTGCATGTGCTGGTAGCTGACTGTTTGTCTGTCTCTGCATGTATGTCTGTCTGTGTGTTGTGTTGCAGTGATTCTCCCTGCGTCTGGCTTTGATAAGGACCAGCAATGCAGAGGTAAGTGGATTAACAACCACCTGCAGTACGCGTGTGTGTGTGTGTGTGTGTGTGTGTGTGTGTGTGTGTGTGTGTGTGTGTGTGTGTGTGTGTGTGTGTGTGTGTGTGTGTGTGTGTGTGTGTGTGTGTGTGTGTGTGTGTGTGTGTGTGTGTGTTCCATGAATCCTTTCATTCAGTCAGCAGGAGGTAATAGGAGCGCTGTAGGTACCCCCCCCCCTTCTCCTCTTCCCCTCCTCTACTTTAATCTACCTTTAGGGGGGATGCCACCATGTCCGTTTTGAAACCATGGCGATGCTGCACAAGCCTTTGAACCAATCATCAGAAGTGGAATATGCATGAGGGGGGATGTCCATTATAATAAGGTGTAGGAACCATGCTGGGAAGGGTAATGGTTTCAAGGCTGTGCCGCCATGCCATTGGACAGCTTCCAGGTTTGACGGCAGGAGCACTGAGGAGGAGGAGCTTGATTCCATTGAATGAACCACCATTTTACTAGCCTGGTCCCCAATATGTTTGTGCTGTCTTGCCAACTCCTGAGGTCATTGTCACTAAGAGTTGGCAAGACAGCACAAACAGATATGTGACCAGGCTACCACTTTGCTGCAATACAATATGTGAAGGAGGATGAGGAAAGAAAGAGTTATGATGAGAGAACAAAAACGACAGATAACAGACACCGATAATTGAACGAGACATCATGACTGACCTCCTCCCATCTGTCTGCTTTGTTGTTTTTGCGCAGCATTCACCTCTCTGCACCTGATAGCCACAGGCGTGTCCTGTTTCCTGGGGGCGGGCCTTCTGTCCTTCCTGGTCTATGTGTACTGCCAGCGCTTCCACAAGCCCTCGCAGGAGTCTGCCGTCATACACCCAACCACACCCAACCACCTCAACTACAAAGGCAACACCACACCAAAGAACGAGAAGTACACGCCCATGGAGTTCAAGGTATTGTCACAGGTACAGTATACAAGGGTTGTCACTCACGCAGACACACACGGGGATAAATACACACACAGACATGCATATACACACACAACAGGCCTGACTCCTCTGCATGCAGACACGCGTGCATAGACACACACACATCCACTGTTGTTTTACTAACCTTGTGAGGACACACAATTGATTCCCATTCCAAATCCTACTTTTCCTAACCCTAGCCCTAACCATAACCCTGACCCTAACCTTAACCCCAAAACTTAACTTTAACCCTAAACCTAACCTTTAACTCCTAAACCTAATTCTAACCCTAACACTAATTCTAACCCTAACACTAATTCTAACCCTAACACTAATTCTAACCCTAACACTAATTCTAACCCTAACACTAATTCTAACACTAAACCCCCTGGAAATGGCCTTTGTCTTTGTGGGGGCTTGCAAAATGTCCCCAGTTGGTCAAAACAAAAATCTGTTTACTGTTCTTGTGGGGACTTCTGTTCCCCACAAGTATAATTAAACATGTCCACACACACACACACACACACAGACAAACATATACACACACAGACATATACACACACAGACATGCATGCACGATTGTCTGCGTAGCAAAGAGATGCTGTAACACCAGCCATTCATATGGCTTTGAGAAGATTTTCCTTATGTCGAGGGTTATTTCATTATATGAGGATGCGTAATGGTAAGAGCTCAGAACTCTTATCTGTCTTCACCTGGTTTCCTTACTCCATGGTGTCTTGTGTCTCTGCCTGCTCATAGCCTCAGTCCTTATTAATGGACCCCGTTGGGCTGTTATAGCCACTGACTCCCGCTGCTGTCTATAATGCTGGAACCATCATCTCTTGAGAAAACATTGAGGTTTGCTCAGCTATATTAAATTCAATAATAAATGTAAAGTCAAGCTGCACCTGCCTGCCCCACCTTTCCTCACTCTTGGACCTAACACCTGCGTGTGCCTATGAGCCACCTTCCGATCCCATCGATCCGTCCCACCGTGGCATTGCCCATCATACATACGCCAGGGTTAGCCTTAGGACCAAGGTCATGATCCACCTAGTATACATAGTTCCATATTATTTTGCCCCCTAATTAGTCAAGTACTGTGCTAGGACAGTCTATCTCAGATGATGGTTGGTGCTTCTCAGAAGGACACCTGATTGTTTTTCTAAAGCTGTCAGCCGCCAGCTGGCTGAGTGATGTGTTGTGGTGCAGTAGTTGAGGGTGGGTTCTAATACCTGTCACTGATGATCAGAGCCATACAGTGAGAGCAGAGGCTTAATAGAATAAGGATGGCTAGGCAGGTTTCATACCACAGGTAGCTAGCTAACTATTAGCCTGGCATCTTAACTGATTTTGCTATGTTTAACCTGTGAGCACAGCATTCAGTCTGGTTTAACCAGGTTAGCTAGCTAGAGCCACTCGCTCAACCTGAGAACTCCTGCTGTTATCATTGGTCTTTCTTCACAGGCCCTCACCGCCCTCCTCCAGGGCGTTTCAAAATGGCCGATGTTGTTGTGCATTTCACTGATTCTGTAACCCAATTACAGAGCAGCGTTTGGGCCCAGAGCTGTTAAGATAAATTACATTACTGAGCAGCCCTCCGTAGTGTTCCCTCCGTCGGCTTGTTGTGGCTTCTAGCCGCGGCAACCTGCCTGTAAAGTGCAAGAGCATTACATTAAGTGTGCGTCCCAAATGACACCCCATTGCCTATATAATGCACTACTTTCCAAATGGGCCCTGGTCAAAAGTAGTGCACTATAAAGATAAAAGGGTTCCATTTGGAATGTAACCTACAGTAAAAATGTATTTTGTGCTGTTTCCTCATTTAGAGGGACCTACTGTAATTTATTCATCCCTCTCATATTTGTTAATTGATTATGCTTGATTTATGGCTGATAAATCACATTTTGTTGAAGTTTTCTACCCTGCTTAAAGATGCACTTCCAGTACCCAGCACTGTAGCCCACTTTTCAACTTGTAAGAGTATAATATATGGATATTGCTCCTGTCTGAGTCATTGGTCAACTTAACCATCTGTTATGGTACTGTTATGAAACTCTTATGTCACTGTTATGACTGTTTTCTCTACTCTTCCCACCTCACCCAGACATACACTAACAGTATGTTACACTTTACTGAACAGTACGTACCTTTTACACCCGTCAGTGTTTTCTGTCTAAGTTTGTAGTCACTGTCATCTGTTATGATGTCCTCTCTCCTCTTCCAGACTCTGAACAAGAACAACCTGCTCCCAGACGAGAGGTCTAACTTCTACCCAACGCCCCTGCAGCAAACTAATGTTTACACTACCACCTACTACCCCACAGCGCTGAGCAAATATGACTACAACAGGCCTGACTCCTCCCCTTCCCCTTGCAGGACCTATAACCACAGCTAAGACACACACCCCAAGGACCCCAGCCCCACCTACCTACCCAGACTGAACTGAACTCCACCCCCATCGCCATGGTGACAAATGCCATGGTGACTGAACACAACCTAAGACCTGGATCTCATTTTTGCTCTCCTTTCCTTTATCCCATGGTATTGCCCAAATGGTGGGGGGTGTGTGTGTAAGGGTATACCTGGAACGTACTATCAGCACTCTAGGGGTGGATACAGTATGGATGCTGATGCCTCCCCTAGACTCACTAAGTAGAGCCAGGAACCTGATCATGATACTGGACATCACAGTGTCAACATAGTGCTTTGATGGAGAGCTGAATGAGGAACTCCATAAGACACTATAAGCTACAGTTTGGAGTTGGACAACGACTTATCCCTGTGGAACTTGACAACCTGAGCGCCTTACTGTAGGTGTTGTGTTGCTATTCAGAGAGGCTCGAGATACTCAAAATGGTCGCATCTTCTCCTCTCTGGTCTGTCTGATCACCTCTATGAATGAGTCTCTATGACACCAACATCCCCTCTATCTGCAGCATTTATCCCCATTATAAACTCAGAATTCTCCCAACAACAAATGCAGTTACCGAGAACAACCCAACCGGCGCATATCCTGGTGTCTGTCCTTGCTTCAGTGCTGGGGAACCAAAAAAAAAACTCAATTAATTCAAGAGATCAGGAGGTCAATATCAGTTCTATTGTGTTTGGAGGTGGATGGATGAATGCACTCAGCTCACCTCATCACATGACATGAGGAGGACAAGAACCTGGGACTTCAGCTCTGCCATGTTTTTGGGTGGTACTAGAGGACCAGGGGAACAGAGGCACATCCATGGATGGCAGCGTGTGATCGGTTATGGAAAAACACTACCTATATTGGTCCACACAGATACAGACATACTCATTGCTGGATAGACTGTAGTTTTAATCTGCTTATGTCCAAACAAGGCCCCACACTTCAGGCTGCCTAGCTGTGTTATGTAATGTATAGGTAGGCTTCCCAGGGAACGATCTGAACATGGGATAGAGAGCTGAGGTGTCTGACTGAGAGAGTTGGAATCAGTTGATGGGATACAGTTGATACAGCTTTGGTTGCCCCGGGTGCCTGTCTGTATGCAACAGAGGGGATAATGTGGGGTCAGATTCTATAAAGACTTCTAGAAGGGAATTCCCTTGTTTCTAGAAGGGAATGGATGCATTCTACTGAGTACTGTACCTACCTACTACCGCTCAGTGTGCAAAACTGGACTGCAACCGCATTTTGATATGATATCATACAAGCTAGGATAATAAACTAGTAGTGTGGCACCTTTTTTTAAGTTGTTTTTTTTTATGAGGGAGGTTATTTGTTTAATGCTAGAGAGAGAGAACAGTAGTATAGGAGGAAAAGTTTTATTTTACAAATAATAGCTGATTCACTTTTTAGTTTCTCATCAGTTTCACATCAGAAAATACATTATTTTTTAAATTTTTCAAAGCAGCTTAGTAGCCAATATGTATCTGACATATTTTACAAATAAGAACAAAAAAATAAAACACAGATTTATGTAGAAGCAAATATAAGTGACTGTAGCAAATATTAATGGATCCCTCTCTTAACATTGCTAAATCATGCTTAGAAATACTTTGGTATGAGATTAATGTTTTGCTTGTGTGTGTATGTTTGCTTGCTTCGTATGTGTATGCCTGTGAGCTTGAATGAGGAGAGGAACAGACAACTCTGTATGTATTTTGTACAATGTAAATGTAATGCTTTATTACATATGACTGTATATGACGGGATCTGTAAAGGACTATGTGCATTTTTTCACACATTATGATGATGGCACTGCTGATGTTCCGCTGGGTTTCTGTGTGTTCCACGTATAAGATGTTAATCATTGTAAGTTAAGGAGAGCTGCGCGGTTCTCATGGGGAAGCTTGGATCATAAAGGAATTTGAGAAACACAACTGAGCTATATTTTCTTATTATGCCTGATGTTATGCTAATTCAGCAGCGATGCTTCTAGTTCCTCTCATAGAAATAGAAGGATTTTATTCTATCATTTTAATTCTATAGTTCCGCTATATGCACGAGAGCTCTATCTGTACATAAGAGACAGCCTTCGATCTGCAGACCATTAATGACATCTAAAGGTTAGTATAATGTAAATGTATGTTATTGTATAGCTAACACTGTTTTTTGTTTTGTTTGTTTTGTTTGAAGCCTTATAGTTGTAAAAAAGTGCAGCAGCTATGTACACACCAACCATGGGGTTTGTAAGGGGATAGAGCTTGTCAATGTGACTGGTTGACTATGGCCTAGACATCTTTTCCAGGGATGTATTCATTCCACCAATTCTGTTGCAAAATGTTTCACAAACGGAATGAAACGAAGAGGGACATACATGAATTTGTCCAATAAAAACTCTTGTTTTGCTCTTTTTGCTTCCGTTTGGGTCTTAAACGGTTTCCGTAATGAATACACAACAGCTGTTTTGTTACTTTGTGCAGATGTACAGTTTGGCTACATCTTGTGTAGTATCTTAGAGTAACAAAGATAGCCTGTATTTTCAGAGGCACTCCTGCCAGTTTAATACAGAATCAATGTCACCACCACAATAAAAAATGTATAATTAAAAGCCCTACCTTAATAAAACATGTAAAACAAGAACGTGATACAGCAAATGTACAACAAAGAGTCATGTACAGTATTATCATAGTCCATTAGCTAGCTCAAATTAGATGTAATTCTGCTGTTTAGAGCACTTAAAGTAACACTTCCATCCTGTGGTTTTCCTTTTCCCCACATGCCTCACCCACGTTTCTTGGGTTTGTAATTGGCTCCCCCTAAATGGTGACTCCCTCTAGTTTGCTTCCCCTGGCCCTGTAGTCACTTTTGATTGGACAAACTGGATGTCACATTGTGGAGCTCTTTCCCCTGATTGGCTCGGTGCCCTTCTATGCAACTGACCTGGTGGTACTGTTAGATATGTGACGTAGACTGTAATCACTGCCTTTTAGACACTGTGAATTTTTTGGTACTCTATATTTTTGTATATTGTACATTATAAAGGATAATAAACCTTGATGCCAACATCACATGAGTCATTTGTGTGTGTGTGTGTGCATGTGTGTGCACATACTCCATCACATCACCCCAGTGCAGCACCAGACGGAAAGCTCTCTTCCTGGTGCCAGCTAAGCAGTCAAGAAGAGTGCCACATTGATCAGTGCCAGTGTCTCAATACAGGATATAATCCTGCTGAAACAGAATATTTTGCCACCCAATGCCTCTGTATGCAGATTACGCTATATGTACAGGTTTCACCTGATTGACAGCACATATCCATCACTATCATTTTAGACCTACACTAACTAGACATTTCCCTTAACCTGAAAGTATCCATGTACTGGAAGTAGCCTACAGTACTGTCCATGTCAGGCCTGACATTCATCTGATATGTCAGGAACTTCACCTCACTCATCCACAGAGAGAAAGTGAGTACAGCGCTGCTTCCTCATTTGACTGGAGTGCTCCCCTGGCCTGGCTGTGCCTCTCCATTACCCAGAGAAGCTCAAGCAGCTGAGAGTGGCTTTATTGATGAATGCAGCGGTTGCATTAATGAATCACCCCTTATCTGCTGAGATGGCTGACTGGCATGGACATGATGGAGTGATGGGCAAGCTGGATAACAGTTTTGAGGGTCACTATCCATCTACAGTAGTCTTGTCCTATGAACTAATGCTGCTGAGTACTGTCCTATAGGGATGGTTGGTGTGTGAGGTAACTATGATGATGATGAGGGTACGAGTCAGTGTCCTCTTGGCTGCAGAGCTGCAAGTTAGTATCAAAGTGTCCCAAGATCTCCTTGTTACTTCAGATGCACCACTGCTAACATCTTCAGGACTCTGCTTATTGGCTCCAGTATTTTACCATTAGCGGCAGAGCGCCAAGGCCCTCTGATGTGGCCTCATTGGACATCAAAAGGCTGGTTTGAGAAACATGGATCTTCAGGAATATGCTGGTTATTTGCTCCAGTACTTTAGCATTAGCTTAGTGTCGGTGCAACCCTCTGATGTACTTTACACAATGACCAGTAGGCCTAGCGGAGCTCAGATGTTCTACTTCTGTCTGTTGATGTTTACCAAGTGGAGGGCCGTGGTTGATTGTTTTGAAGTATTGCACCCCCGAAGGGAGGAAAGATGAAGAGTTGGACACAGTGTTTGTGTGTTTACATAACGGAGAAGATCACACAGCACAACAGATCTCTATGCCAGATGATGGCTCTCATCTCAACGTCTGGGGGTTCTGGAGTCTGTTGTCGTGTTCAGTGGCCGGTCACACACTCCACTGAGATCTCCGTCCTCTGATGAAAACTGGGAAATTGTTTGATTTGACGCAGAAGCTTACAATTAATCCACTAGCTAACTCATCTCTGCAGTGTACGATGGAACGTCAAAGGCACTGAAAGGGACACGATGGCATTTGAAATGTTATCAAAGAGTCTAGATTCTACTGAGGAGATATTGTGTGTACCTCCTCAGTAGAAAGACAATTATAAGGTCCCTTTATAGATCTGTAGACATTTGGGTTTTCACACTTTCAAACTGACCATTTCTTTATGAAAAGTATCAACACTTAAATCAGAGGCAAGTTGCAGTGATAACTTGGCTAATCTTTTGTTCAGCAACAACCTTTGTTGAAGCAGGCAGAGTTGTGGACCAGTAGAGGACCTGTAGTGGACCAATAAACAACACTAACCTTATAGGGGTAAAGTAAAGGTTGGAGGTAGAGTTGAGGTTAGGGTTAAGGTTGAGGCTAGGGTTAGGGTTGAGGCTAAGGTTAGGGTTGAGGCCAGGATTATGATTAAGGTTATGGTTAGGGATGAGGCTAGGGTTAGGGTTGAGGCTAGGGTTATGATTGGGGCTACGGTTAGGGTTAAGTTTGAGGTTAGGGTTATGATTGAGGCTAGGGTTAGGGTTGAGGCTAGGATTAGGCTTGAGGTTGGGGTTATGAATGAAGTTAGGGTTAGGTTTGAGGCTAGGGTTAGGCTTCAACCAGGATGCAGACATTCCCGGCTCAACCCTAACTCTAGCCATTATCCTCACTCTAACCCTAGCTTGATGTTAACTACCTGGGTTCAACCCTAGCCTCAACCCCAACCCTAACCCTAACCTTAGCCCTAACCTTAGCCCTAACCCTAGCCCTAACCTTAGCCCTTAACCCCAACCCTAACCTTAGCCCTAACCCTAGCCCTAACCTTAGCCCTTAACCCAAACCCTAACCTTAGCCCTAACCTTAGCCCTAACCCTAACCTTAGCCATAACCTTAGCCCTAACCCTAGCCAAACCTTAGCCCCACCCCTATCCCTAACCTTAGCCATAACCTTAGCCCTAACCTAGCCCTAACCCTAACCTTAGCCATAACCTTAGCCCTAACCTTAGCCCTAACCCTAACCTTAGCCCTAACCTTAGCCCTATTCCTAAACCTAACCTTAGCCATAGCATACCCCTAACCTTAGCCCTAACCTTATCCCTAGCCCTAAACCTAACCTTAGCCCAAACCTTAGCCCTAACCCTAATCACAATCTTAGCCCTAACCTTAGCCCTAACCTTAGCCCTAACCTTAGCTCTAACCTTATCCCTAACCATAGCCCTAACCCTAACCTTAGCCCTAACCTTAGCCCTAACCCTAACCTTAGCCCTAACCCTAACCTTAGCCCTAACCCTAACCTTAGCCCTAACCTTAGCCCTAACCCTATCCCTAACCCTAGCCCTAACCCTAGCCCTAACCTTAGCCCTAACCCCAGCCCTAACCTTAGCCCTAACCTTAGCCCTAACCTTAGCCCTAACCCTAACCCTAGCCCTAACCGTAGCCCTAACCTTAGCCCTAACCTTAGCCCTAACCCTATCCCTAACCCTAGCCCTAACCCTAGCCCTAACCTTAGCCCTAACACTATCCCTAACCCTAGCCCTAACCCTAGCCCAACCTTAGCCCAACCTTAGCCCTAACCCTAGCCCTAACCGTAGCCATAACCTTAGCCCTAACACTAGCCCTAACCCTAGCCCTAACCTTAGCCCTAACCTTAGCCCTAACACTAGCCCTAACCCTAGCCCTAACCTTAGCCCTAACACTATCCCTAACCTTAGCCCTAACCCTAGCCCTAACCGTAGCCCTAACCTTAGCCCTAACCCTATCCCTAACCCTAGCCCTAACCTTAGCCCTAACACTATCCCTAACACTATCCCTAACACTATCCCTAACACTATCCCTAACACTATCCCTAACCCTAGCCCTAACCATAGCCCAACCATAGCCCAAACCCTAGCCCTAACCGTAGCCCTAACCTTAGCCCTAACCTTAGCCCTAACCCTAGCCCTAACCCTAGCCCTAACCTTAGCCCTAACCTTAGCCCTAACCTTAGCCCTAACCCTAGCCCTAACCGTAGCCCTAACCTTAGCCCTAACCTTAGCCCTAACCCTAGCCCTAACCCTAGCCCTAACCTTAGCCCTAACCCTAGCCCAACCTTAGCCCTAACCCTAGCCCTAACCCTAGCCCTAACCCTAGCCCTAACCGTAGCCCTAACACTAGCCCTAACCTTAGCCCTAACACTAGCCCTAACCCTAGCCCTAGCCCTAACCTTAGCCCTAACACTATCCCTAACCTTAGCCCTAACCTTAGCCCTAACCCTAACCCTAGCCCTAACCCTAGCCCTAACCTTAGCCCTAACACTATCCCTAACCCTAGCCCTAACCATAGCCCAACCTTAGCCCAACCTTAGCCCGAACCCTAGCCCTAACCTTAGCCCTAACCCTAGCCCTAACCCTAGCCCTAACCGTAGCCCTAACCTTAGCCCTAACACTAGCCCTAACCCTAGCCCTAGCCCTAACCTTAGCCCTAACACTATCCCTAACCCTAACCTTAGCCCTAACCTTAGCCCTAACCTTAGCCCTAACACTATCCCTAGCCCTAACCCTAACCGTAGCCCTAACCTTAGCCCTAACAGTAGCCCTAACCCTAGCCCTAACCGTAGCCCTAACCTTAGCCCTAACACTAGCCCTAACCATAGGTGACCATATTCCAACCTCCATTAGCCAGAACAATATAGAATGGGTTAATGTTGTTCTTGGTTAAGGCTGACGGTGAGTGATGAGTGGGAGACAGAGAGAGGGCAGTGATGTAGGGTCTTCTCCTGTACATCGTCCTTCCCCAGTCCCTGCTAATGAAAGAGAGGGATGAAAGAGAGGAAACTAAATGCTGTTAAATCACCATGAGGCTCACATCTTTGAAAAGAAAACAAATATATAGCACCAGTCTCAAATTACACGCTAAAATCAATTCTAGAATATATATTTTTTTAAATCTAATTTATTAGGGACTCATTTGAGCACCTCCAGTTTATAGTTGTTCTGCATTGCTGAGCAAGAAGGCAGTGATGAAGCCATTCATTTGTGTATGATTCAATATACTTAAACACCTGCCAGGGGTTGTAAATGCTAATGCACATTTTAAGGAGAAGGTATATTGATGACTGGGCCTTAAACAAAAATGTTGATGATACTAAAACATTGATGGGGACATGTGCACATCTGAAGAGGGTAGGGAAAGGCACAGTATCACCTATCAATAGGGTCATACTGAATCAGAGGCCCAGTACACACTCAGGTTGTCAACTGATGTACAACGCATTTGACACACTGGTTGTGAAACTGATATTTTTGTGATACAGCAGTGTTACGTACGCCTCTTGGAGAGGGAACGCAACACCCTGCTACAACTCAACTCCCCGTGGAGTGAAAGAGGTATGGGACTGTAGGTGCGAGTAAGGATGACAAAGGTAGAGAATTTACCGTTTATTGGGAATTTATTCCTTCACACAGTAAATTTGGGGAAAAGGGGCTGAACAGAACCAAAGCAAAGAAAGTAAATGTCAAAGCCCCCCCCCCCCCTCCTATCTAACCTGCCTACCCACTACTTACCTAACTTAGCACCACCTGGTACGCTAACCAAAATACAGGGGGTGGTCCGCCCAGGTCTTACCTAGTGTGTATAGACAGTAAACACTACGGGTTATGAATGCCCGCAGGCCTCTTGCCTAAGCACTCCCTAGGTGCCTTCCCCTTCCCCCCTGGGAACAAATGAAACAGAATAATACAAACAATTTCTATAATCAAAAACACAGTCCTTTTGTCATAGACATACCTTAGTAGGACCGGCTACAAAATACTATACACAAACTATTTGAGCAACAACCAACACAAGATATCAAAGAAACTCTCTGAGCAACAACCAATACAGGATATAACAATAAGCTCTTTCTAAGAAACAACCAACACAGGACACACTAATCATTTCCTTCTGAGCAACAGAACATTGGCTTATATAGCTGGAGGAGTCTGTAATGGGATACAGCTGTATCCTGACGAGGGGGCGGGGTCAGCTCTCCAATCATCAATGGGGCCGACCAATCAGCTGCTTGGGGGAATCCAGGAAGCCATTTTCCTGAAACACACACATACAAACAAAACCACAACACAGGAACTGGGGAACGTAACAAGCAGAGAGTTTGTTTGCACAACCATTGTTCGGTGTATCTACAGAAAAACTCACTCTTGTTTCAGAACCGTTGTGCAAAATGTGTTGGACATTAGTTGTACAACCTGAGTGTGTACATAGCCACAAAGTAGCCTCTATCCCAGCTGTTCTAGGACTGGTCACGGTGTGATATCTGGCAGTACAATTCTATACAGAGAGTATTATTGTAAACCATAACACTTTAAAGGTACTACAGGAAGATATCCCCAACATTATATCCTCATCTTCTATTGAGCTTTTATAGGAAACAAGTCTTCTGTCCTAAAACCAGTAAGGTCTATATCCACCTTAGCAAAGACAACAACCTACTGAGGACATGAGAGGTAGTCTATACCAGGGTCCTGGCTGAGTTTTTTCCCTAGTATTACACAGCTGATTCAAATAACCAACTCATCATCAAGCTTTGATGATTTGAATCAGCTGTGTAGTGCTAGGACAAAACCAAAACGTGCACCCAGGTGGGGTGAGGGCCCAGGACCAAGTTTGGGAAACCCTGGTCTAGACAATGAAAGCCCAAATCCATACTTTATACTTTTCTCCCTCCTGTCACAAATGATAAAAAGAGTTAGGCCTAAATTCAATCAGATCAGGCGTTAACCAGTGATAGCAGACAACCGCATAGCGGATGCTTTGGTGGTGTCGGAGGTAGAACTGCATTGGAGCGTCACATCGGTGAGCCGCTGCTCTTGTGATCATTGTCACGAAGCCGCTCACCCCCCCACTCATGTTAGAAATTCAGAAGTAGAAAGTGTAGGCTATATAGAGACAATTATGCTCAAATTGAAAAATAAACTAAATAATGAGGATTTCTATGAGCCTAATGGAGGTGTAGATTACATCTCATGTTCCAGTGTTCAAACTTGTAAACAAGGCTGCATGGAATTTCTGTTAATGCGACTCTATGCAGCCAATGGCAATGTCCACTTTGGGTATAACGCCATGAGCCGCTTGTGGATTTGACAGCTCTAATGCAGTTCCACCTCCGACACCTCCAAAACAAATGCTATGTGGATGTCAGCTGAAGCGGATATGATTGAATAGAACTCTTACATCATAGCGTCGCTGTATTAACAGTTTTTCTCTGGACCTCTCAGGTTCGGATCGTTTGTTCTCTTCGACAGAGGCTAGTTACTATTCTCCAGTCATGACACACCTTGGTTTATATTTAATCCATTCTCACTGAGCTGAGAAATAGGCTTGCAGTTCCCCTACTCCCTGTCGGTGGTTTAATACGTTGAAACTAAACCCAAGCTTGGTAACATTTTGCAAATTGGTAAACCTGAATCATTTATACACAGAAATGCAAGGCCTGTTTTCAAAATGCACCACAAGCCTTTTTCTTCCCCCTTGTATTCATCTGAGGTTGGCGGTTATGAAAGGGGTACAGGCGAGTGCTTAGCCAACAAAAAAAGTATCTCGTGGTAGTGCATTCAACTTTTAGGAACAATAAAGCGGAAGCAAAAAGTAAGTGAAAATCAGTGTGTCAGGCCATATTCTAGGCTTTAAGCAATTTCCCTGTCCTTGTGTTTATTTAAAGCATTTTGCTACTGTGTCCCTAAAAAGCTTGCACACGAACACGATAGCAAACACACGCGCACACACACAACACACACACACAACACACAACACACACAACACACACACACACACCACACTCTATTTGAACCACCAGGTGTTGTTTGAAGTGATGTGTACTTATTTCTGCCCTCAAAACATCGACTACTTCTCTGTCATTTTTCTAAATGCATTTAGACAAACAGATGTGTACAACAATCCTTCTTTATGTTGAACAAGCCAACATCAACCAAACGCTCTCAGCATGGATTGCTGAATTTACATAAACACTTGAATTCAGTGAAAAACAATGAAATGCCTATATTGTCTAAAGTGCCTGAAAAGAACAATCAAATCAAAAGTGCTTACCATCTTATATTGTTCACAGTTGCCTACATAAACATCTGTTTTTCGCAGCAGCACCGTGACCTTTTTTTGTACATTACAGAGTGAAAGAACTTCTCACTGACATTTCAGAGCTGCTCAATCACATATTATACATAATGCTGCTGCTAGTCATGAAACATACAATATTTAAGTAAAGCTACTGTGCTGCAAAGGCCATACATACACGTGTTAACATTTCAGAACCCTTTTAACTTTCAAAGCCTTTCCACCATGTCATCATAATACTCCTACACTGTAAAAAATGTCCTATCATTTTTACAGTAGGTTACTGTGCATTTACAGTTGAATGCACTGACTGCAAGTTGCTCTGGAAAAAAAACACTTGCAAAGCACACTGCTGGGTATTATTCGAATGAGCTCCGCCCCCAAGCATGGCCGAACTTGATCAAAATACAAATAGTTTTAGGGCGGACCTCATTGTAATAATACCCAGCAGTGAGCTTTGCAATAATACATTTTTACATTTACATGTAATTTAGCAGACGCTGTTGTCCAGAGCATCTTAGTCAATGCATTAAACTAAGGTTGATTAAAAAATGTAAATATCACAGTTATAGATAAAACAAGTAAAACATTTCTGTAACAGTGACTGAGAATGTTGTTGTAGTTAAGGATACATTGGTCTACAAGGTATTTTGTATTTGTAATAAGATACCTTTTGATGTAACAAGATACTGTATCTTTTGATATATTAAGCAGACCACAGGGGAGTGCCATAATTGATTTCCAGGTCTAGGGTTCCCTTGTGGGTCTGCTTGCACCTCAGGGTGTTCTTCCTCCCCTCTGCAGATTCAGCTCCAATCCAGATCCCGGTTTCCAGCATCAGTCCCAGTACCAGACCACCAGACGAGAGACCAAACACCAGACCTTCCCCCAGAGTGAGCGGACCACAGGGAGTGCCACAATTGACCTCCGGGTCTAGGGCTCCCTTGTGTGTCTGGTTGGTATTTTAGGTAGTTTATTAGAATCCCCATTAGCTGTTGCAAAAGCAGCAGCTACTCATCCTGGGGTCCACACAAAACATGAAACATGACATAATACAGAACATTAATAGACAAGAACAGCTCAAGGACAGAACTGCATCAATAAAAAAAATACAAAAGGCACAAGTAGCCTACATCTCAATACATACACAAACTATCTTGGTCAAATAGGGGAGAGCCATTGTGCCGTGAGGTGTTGCTTTATCTGTTTTTTAAAAGCTGGTTTGCTCTTAATTTGATCAATATGAGATGGAACGGAGTTCCATGCAATAATGGCTCTATATAATACTGTACGCTTTCTTGAATTTGTTCTGGATTTGGGGACTGTGAAAAGATCCCTGGTGGCATGTCTGGTGGGGTAAGTGTGTGTCAGAGCTGTGTGTAAGTTGACTATGCAAAAATTTTGGAATTTTCAACACAATGTTTCGAATAAAAAGAAGAAGTGATGTTGAGTTGATCCTCAACTCTTAACCAAGGGAGACTGGCATGCATAGTATTTATATCAGCCCTCTGATTACAATGAAGAGCAAGAAGTGCAGCTCTGTTCTAGGCCAGCTGCAGCTTAACTATGTCTTTCCTTGCAGCACTCGACCACACGACTGGACAATAATCAAGATAAGACAAAACTAGAGCCTGCAGGACTTGCATTTTGGAGCTCCTCAGGTTGTTCTTCCTCCCCTCTACAGATCTCGACCCAGCACCATCCCCAGTTCTTGGTTCCCAGTTCCTGTTTCTCCCAGGCCCTGAGGAGTGGCTTCTGTCTGGCCACTGTACCATAAAGGCCTGATTGGTGGAGTGCTGCAGAGATGGTTGTCCTTCTGGAAGGCTCTCCCATCTCCACAGAGGCACTCTGGAGCTTTGTCAGAGTGACTATCGGGCCCTTCTCCCCCGATTGCTCAGTTTGGTCGGGCAGCCAGCTTAAGGAAGAGTTTTGGTGGTTCCAAACTTCTGTACCAAAAAGGCAGATGCGTGCACACACACACTTACACACAGAATGATGGAGGCCACTGAGTTCTTGGGGACTTTCAATGCTGCAGACATTTTTTGGGTACCCTTCCTCAGATCTGTGCATTGACAGAATCCTGTCTCAGCGCTCTGTGGACAAATCCTTTGACCTCATGGCTTGGTTTTTTTGCTCTAACATTCACTGTCAACTGTGAGACCTTATATAGACAGGTGTGTGCCTTTCCAAATCATGTCCAATCAATTAAATGTACCACAGGTGGGCTCCAATCAAGTTGTAGAAACATCTCAAGGATGATCAATGGAACAGGATGCACCTGAGCTCAATTTTGAGTCTCATAGCAAAGGTTCTGAATACTTATGTAAATAAGGTGTTTCAGTTTTACATTTTATATACATTTGCAAACATTTCTAAAAACCTGTTTTTGCTTTGTCATAATGGGGTACTGTGTGTAGCTTGATGAGAGAAAAAAATGTAATACATTTTAGAACAAGGCTGTAACGAAACAAAATGTGGAAGGGTCTGAATACTTTCTGAATGCACTGTATGGTATGGTACAATATTTTCTGGGATACAGCATTATCACTAATGTGTACAACAAATATAGCCTTTTTCAAGGCACGCCTCAAAATATGTTAATGACCCAAAGATTCTATCCCCGCCCACAACATTTTCCCACAATGCACCATCATTCACAGAATGCTGCTGTAAATATGCAGGAAAACAGGTAATACAGTACTTTGCTGTATATTTTACAGCAGTGTAGCGGAATGCCTGTAAGCTTCCATAATGCATTGCTCTTTACAGTACTGTTTGGTAATATAAAATTACAGTAGCTATAAATTTACAGCAATTTTTTACAGTGAAAATGCAGTATTTATATAAAGTGTGCAACAGCTGAGAAGGTCATGTCGTGTTTGATGATTCATAATGGTCCTTATAGGGAGGAGGGTAATGTAATGAATGGATTTTGAGGAACTTGAGGAACTTGCACACGCACACACACAGCTCTCTTTCAGAGGAGGAAAGGACCTATTATTTCTCAGCTGGAGAGCATTATGTCTGAGAGGGCTGGAATAGCTATACAGGGCTTCTTCTAGGACACTTAGTCCCAAATGGCACCCTATTCCCTATATAGTGAACCCTACAGTGCACCCTACAGCAAGACCACTATCATGACGCACCAAATGTGTTTGATGGATTGTGGAAAAAGAGCAGGAATAAGCTTTTGTAGGCTACAGTCCAAGCTACAGTATGTCTTCCAATGGTACGAATGCTGTCGGCATCCAAAGATTATCCAATGGAATAAACGCTTGGGGGGAAGGACGACAGCAGTGTTATAGAGAGCAATATTAATGGCGTCTTTTTGTAGCCACTACCTCCGCCACGGTTCGTTGGACAAAGTTTATGGGAAAATGTATGGAGTTTTTGAGGGTTTTTGGATATACTCCGAAAATAAGGAATGTGGCAAAACAGGCTTGGGAGATCTTAAACGTTTTGTTCTAGGAGATAATCTTCATCAGCTGACGTCACTTTTTGTGAATTTTGTAGCATTTATGTAATAAGAAAAAGCTCATAAATGCTTCATAATTCATAAAGATCATGTTAACTTACTGATATTATCTCATAAAACAAAACTTCTCCTAAGCCTGTGTTAACCTCAGACGTTATTTTCTACGTTTATCCCAAAACCGTATTCTTTCCCCATTCATTTTCCCAATAGGAATGACTGAACAAACCAGAGGTAACTCATTTCTGGGTTTTAGAACTACAAGCTGGGAAGCTCTATAGCCTACAGGTGGGGCGATATCACTTATTATGGATATCTACATAGCGCATTGATGTGAATCACACTGCTGCTACTTCATTTAGCTATTTGTGCCTTATGGATTGTGGTTGTTGTGGATGTCTGTTCAGAAATGTATAGGCCTATGTGTACTTTAACCACATATAAGAACCAGAGAAACAGATATACCCGTCTCTTTCCACCAAGTCTCTCCCTGAGCCGTCACTTCTCCCCTGGCCACCCCTGGCCTCATCGCAGCCAGGGAAGAGGTGACGACTTAGGGAGAGACTTGGTGGAAAGAGCCAGATAGCTCTGGTTCTCTGGTTCTAAATGGGGTCTTTTCTCAATTTACATCCCAGGTAAGCCCCTGTAAGCCTCTGGGGCCTCTAAGTCTCCCAGTAGGGTCCTCATGTGAACAGAGACAGAGCTGCACTGTGTTTATCCTAAATATGACAAACCGGTTCATTGTTAGTAGACCTCTTGTGGCTGTTACCTTTCTCTAGCCTGCATTATCCTCTCCTCTATCCACTCCTCTGCTGCTGTGACCAGGGCCATAAGCTGCTGAGCGGATCTATCAAGTCGTGCTAGTTCTTTCTGTCACAGATTATATACATGCTATGCTGAGCTTAGGGGAAATCTGTATAAACTCACAAACACAGTGGAGGAGGAGCTGGAGATGGAAGACTCTATGGTTCAGCTAGTTGACCGTACAGATGTAGGATATTAATTTGTTGCTGAGAATTTTCCTGCACAACAGGATATGCAAACTTCTAGTGTATTCTAGGTTTAAAAAGGCTTGAGATGTTTGTAATTTCCACGTTAAATTGTCAGACTTGATTTGCTCTAATGAAAAACGTATCAACCCTGACAAAAGAATGTCAAATCATTATATTCCACATAATAATAGGCATGAAGGTTGTGCTAGACTTTGTGTTTAGACAAAGAGCAAGATAGAGGGATTTATAAAGCCCACATACTGTAGCTGAACAGTTTATCTTCCATGATAAATGGAGGATGATGGGACTTTGGGGGAGGTGTTAGGTAGAGACCAAAGACCCAGAGACCAATTTCTTCAAAGATTTTAACTGTTGGCCGATTTGTTGTCTGCATCAGAGGTGGGTGAAAATCCTACCAACATACTGTAGGCGATGCGACAATGAGAAAGAGACATTGCCAAGAACTGTATTTCACCCTAATCCGGTTATGTTGGCAGATAGTGTACTTCATCAGCCCTGTCCTCACCTGTCTGACTCTTTTCAACAGCGAGGCAATATGTTTCAATCACAGTGTCCCAGTGTCTGTGTTCTGGCTGCAGTCACCTAACCACCTAACTAAACAGACAGGGTCTAGAGAGGGAAAGAGAGAGAGAGCAAGAGAGAGAGAGAAAGAGGGAGAGGGAGAGAGACAGAGAGGTAGAGGGAGAGAGAGAATGAGAGAGAGAGAGTAAGAGAGAGACAGTGTTAGAGAGAGAGAGAGAGAGAGAGAGAGATAAGGGTGACTTTACTAGGTCCCTCCATCTTCCAGCACTCTACCTCAATACTCATCACCCTCTCACTCTCTCTTTCTCTCTCTCCCTTTCCTGTATCTCTTTTCCCCTCGCTCTCCCCCCATCTCCCCCTGTCTCCCTCCCTCTCTCCCCTCCCTCTCTCACCCATCTCTCCCTCTCTCCCCCCTCTCTCTCCCCTCTGAGAGAGCAGCAGCTGAGCAACATCCCTCAGGTGTGTGACAGGTACTTGAGTCAGGCCAGTGATGGTCTGGCCTGGAGCATCTGCTGTGACAGTAGTCGGCCATAGGGACAGGGGACTATAGGTTAATGAAGCTGGAGACCCTCCATGGACACTCAGTTGCCTGCTGATTGCACCTTTGATTGTACCTCTCACCCAACCATTCACTACCTAAACCCTGCCATATATTTATCCAGAGGAAGGAAACTGTTGCCCACCGCCCCTCTGCATTCCCCAGCCATTCAGTCATCCAAACCCCTGCTGAGCCACCATGAACTCCCAGTTACCCAGTCACCTGCTGACTGCTCGTCTACAGCTCCAAGACATTCACTACTCAGCCAAACCCTGCCTGACACGTTTTCATCCAGAGTGGAAAGGATGCTAAGTCCCTGGCTGTACCTCCTCCTACACTTTGTTCATGCATTGAGTGCTTAGTCACATTGTCTGAACAGAGCGATCAAAGGCAACCTTGGTCTCCGGCATGAAACAAAACATACCTTATTTCACTTTTGATGAGAGGGAGAGAAGGTGTGTGTGTGTGTGTGTGCGTGCGTGCGTGCGTGCGTGCGTGCGTGCGTGCGTGCGTGCGTGCGTGCGTGCGTGCGTGCGTGCGTGCGTGCGTGCGTGCGTGCGAGCGAGCGACTGTTTCCCAGGAACTCACAGAGATATAGCTGGGGCAACTTTCTGCCTGTTTAGATTAACCAAGGTAGGCAGACAGACGGACGGAGGTGCACTTTAAAAAGTTAGCGTATGTGTGCATGCGTCTGTGTGTGTGTGTAGGTCTGTTTGATTTAAATAGGAAGCCTGCTGGATCAAAGGGTCCAGTGCTCTCCTGGCCGTGACGTGGTTACCATAACTGCCTTAACTCTGACGACATGCTGCCTCCTTTAGGCATTGTCTCCCTACATCAGTTTCAAGTTTTACATTTTTAAAGTATAGTTCCTTGCCAGCTCTAACCCCGACAATGCAGTAATCAATAACAATGTAATAACAAGGTAGAACCAAACCCCAAAACCCACAAGGCAGAAACAACAGATTATTTTTTATTTTTTTACCTTGTCAGCTCAGGGATTCAATCTTGCAAGCTTTCAGTTACTAGTCCAACACTCTCACCACTAGGCTACCTGCCACCCCGATTTCTAGTGTTGATTTAAATTAAGAGAGTTAATTAAGAGTTAAATTAACACTGTAAAGAGTTATATGAACACAGTGTTGTATAAGAACCCCAGTGTTGGTGTTAATTAATAAACAGAGTTGAACCAAAACCACACCCATCATTATCATATTTCCCAGAATGCTCTAGGTAGATTATGTTTTTGCATGTACACTGATTGATTCGTTCATCATATGCTACTCAAATATAAATAACAGTTAAATGTATTTATTTTTTCCTAAATTCATTACAGTTATAAATGTTCAACAAGTTAAATTTCAATCCATCATTAATTTAAAAATCCAAATAATTAACCATTCAAAATAATAAATAATAAATTCAAATTAGCCAAACCAAATAGTCCTCCAACCAAACACAAAAAAACAAAAGCAAAAGCAATCAATCAATCAAAAAATGTATCTGAAAAATCTGTCAGTCCATTCAGTCTGTTAGTCCATCCACTATGTGTCTGTGTCTTTGTGTTGATGGAGGGAAAGGGGTTGAGTCTGGGCTGACAGCTGCTGAAAGGAATTGGCAGCTGTGGTTGGTCTGTGCTGTGTCCAGTGTTTGTGCTGGTGTTGTGGCTTGTGGTCTGGTGATGGAACCGGGACTGGTGGAAGGACAACCTGAGTAGCGAGCAGACACACCTGGAAGCACAAGACCCAGAGGTCAGTGATGGTACTTCCCTGTGGCCTGCTAGCTCAAATGTAAATAAAATACATTCTGTTACTTGGACTTATTTCACCCGTTACTGAAATGGTTGGTCCAGTTTAGATGTTTAACTTTGTTTTCCCAACCCTGGCCGTCCTTCTGAATGCAGGATGCAGGTGAATAAACATTCTTAATGTTGAATATCTTCGGTCTGGCTGGATTCCGATAGGAATTACACATCACTTTGCAAGCCAACATAATATGACTTGTAGGCCTGATGTGGCCACTGTATTAAGGGAAAACTACATGTATTGTATTGTCTTAACTATATTTGCTGACATCCTCCAATATTTTTTTTTTTAGCTATCTAGCTATAGATTAGATTAGCTATCTAGCTATATAAACCACGTCCCTCTGTAAACACACTTTCTACAATGTTGGTTACAAGGTGGTACTTATTTAAATTAGGTAAGAGAATATCAGATTGGTGGATTAAAATTAGTGTTAAGGGGATCACCCTATCACCCTACCCTATCTGTTGGGGGTACTGGTGGACCAGGGTTGGGAAACACAGTCCTATAGCAGGGCTATTCAATTCCAGTCCTGGAGGGCCAAAACATTTCTGGTTTTGGATTTTTGTATGGTCTTTCAAAGAACCATCCCTCTTATGGTTCTTCAGGGATGCTAAAATGGCCCCCCTATGGCATCACTCTCAAGAACCTTATTTGGTTCCAACTAGCATCTTTGTTTTTAAGAGAGTGTTTGTGCGTGCACATGCGTACACCTCAAAGTCACTCATGATGGATATCCCAACTAGGATCCAGATGTCATGCAGCTCATAGTTCCGGCCCCTAAACCCATCCCTCCTAATCAACACTACAGCCCAGTAATACAGTATGTATAAGATAAGACAATTTGAAAAAGGAGCCATTTGAAAGTGCAGACAATTTTTCATAATCCAGGGTTTTCAGTTAGGACACATAGCAAAGGAAGTCCCAAGAAGACTGAGGCACAGGAGAACTGCCTGCCTGCCAAGAATGGAGGGAAGCAAAGCGGTCTTCTTCATAAAACCTGGGAAAAAACAACCAATTTAAATGGAACCCAGCATGGAGATGTGAAGAGTGGCAGTTGGAATGGAATAGATAAAAATGTCACCTGGAAAGACAGGGAGGCCTATTTTCTACCAGCATCCGTTCAGTCTCATAGTCTACGACAGACAGCGGAACAACAATGGCAGAAACAAAAGACAGACAGAGAGAACAAAGCCAAACAGAAAATCACCAAATTGCTTGTCAGAAAATGAAAACTATTGTTTCCAACAGGCTGCTCTGCTCCCAAGAGACCTGCCGTCAATGACAAAGACAAATGTGTGTGTCAAAGACAAGTCTATCTGTGGTGGCGAAGGCTGGATTCATAACAAGTGGAAAAAATTGTTGACTGCTTTTGAAAGCAGTTAAACAGGCCAATTGTTGTTTTGTTATCCTGAACAATTGAAAGTGTATGTATCATTGCCTATCTCTCTGACAAGAAAACATGGTGGCTCTATTTTTATCAACTTTCCACTTAGAAGTAAGAAGAGTTAGGGCTCTATTCAATCTGTCAAGATGAAGCGTTACAGATTCTGTGATAGAAATGTAAAGGTCATTTCCGATTGAGCCGACATATGCAGCGTTTACCGTGAATGCAGTCTCCGCTAAAGCGGGAACATTGTCTTTAAATGTACATGAACTTCTGAAATGCGGATTGAATAGAGCCTTTAAGTGCACTGCTTCTAAGCTAACTACACTACACTACAGTACAAGACGATTCTTCTCTCTGCACTGCTGCAATGAACTGCAATCCAACTACCCTGAAAGCGAAATACTTGTGCGTATGACTGACATAGAGCAGGGTTTCCCAAACTCTCTATCCTCCACCCCCACCGGTGCACATTTTGGTTTTTGCCTTAGCACTATACAGCTGATTCAAATAACCAACTCCTCATCAAGCTTTGAATCAGCTGTGTAGTGCTAGGGCAAAAAACAAAACGTGCACCTGGGGGGCCAAGGACCAGGTTTGGGAAACTCTGCCATAGAGGACAGTGTGAGGACGAATGTTGGAGTACTATTACATTCCAGTTCATACCCTGGGTCATGAACGTTGTGCATGCCGTGTTCTGATCCCGGCTAAGGCACACCCAAACAAATGCTTATCCAAACCATGAGACTTGTGCTTGTCCGTTCCACAACAAAAACATTTCCTGAGGTACTGGACATGGGAAACACTGTTCTAGGGGGTATAGGGGTCTTTATGGACTTTACAACACTGAGGAAATGTTGATTTGTTTCATTAACTGGAAATGGGAGCTAACATTTTCTGTTAGGAAAAGTGAAATGTCCTCAGAGCACTGTGCTTTACACACAGTAGATACAGGGATATGTGTGAGAACGTTACAGCCCTGCCAGAACAACCAGAATAACATATGTTCCTCCATAACTATAGAATTAACTACATAACTACAGAATTGAGAAATATTACTACAGTTAATTGTGAAACTGAAAATTAAGGGGAGGAGAAGAGTGGATATATATTTTCAAAATGTATTTTTAATAAGGTGCTTAAAATCTCACATACATTAGTTTTTGGTTTCACAGAACAAGGATAAGAACATCTATACCCCCAACCCAGGAACTCATGATCAGCAGTGTAATGGAAACGTGTTTCACTACTGTACACATACAGACTAAATCATTGACACAGTGTGGGTGGGGACAGAATGCACAGATCACAGGTAATTAAGGCAACATATCACAAGGTATTGAAGGTAGAGCATAGAGATAAAACAAAGTGTTCTATCACTATGGTAACGATAAAAATAACCCTTCTCTACACAGAGTGTACAAATGTAAAACAAGGAGTGAAGGAAAGGCAAGCATTTTAGGACATACATTATACCCCAAAGAAAACAGAAAACTTTTTCCACAGACAGTTTCTCTGCCGTACAGCTGAGTGACTGGGAACTGACAACCCCTTGTACAGAGGTTGTCAGTTCCCAGTCGCACCTTGCGGATGAGTGATTAGGTGACAAGGTCAGGGGGTGTGCTAGACCTGTCACTCTACACTCTGTGCAGAGTTTGTTCCTTGTTGTTCCTGTCTTTTCTGTTGGATGTCAGTTTTCTGAGCGCCTGTTAAGCGTCTGTTTTGTCTTTGGTGGGAAGCATCACCACCAACTCCATGCATGCCAGGGAAAGAGCTGCTAACAGAACCACTCCCTATTCTGTCAGTGTCCCCAGCACTGCGCTCCCTGCTGGTGAACGTTGTGCATTACATGTAGACCAGCTTCCTGGTTATGTTGTGGCTCCATTACCACATTTCCATACAGAATCAGCCACGTCTCAGCTGGGCAACAGAAAGTAGTATTCTCATATTTCATTATAGAGTCTCTGTATTTGTCTCTGTTACTGTTATCAACTGTGTTAGTGTTCTGATCCCTCAATAAATAAATATCTGGAATAATAACAGACATGTCTACTGAGGAATATATTAAAAATGCATTGCCTAGTTGAAATTGGAAAAAATCTCCCACATATTATAACAAACTAAAAACTAAGAAAATAACATTTGAGAACAACTTCTAAAATGTCTGCATAATAACCAACTAGGAAACAAAATGGCTGACTCCTGTAGTTCGTTTCTTTAACAAAGCTGAAAGGTCACAATGGGGAAACTGCTACTTCCTACTTCCTCATTATCAACTGCTAATGAAAACGGATCGTCTCATTACACCATGAAACCTGCACAGCAGAGCCTCGAAATACACAGAGAGAGTTCTGACTTTGCATGCCGAGAGAAACACTCAATGGGGCTCATTCAATCACGGCCCACGACACTGGCAGGGACCAATCAATTCAATGGGGAGATTTAAAAAATATATATATAAATGCAGGAGGGGAGGAAGGGTTTGTCATTATCAGTCTTGCATAATATTCCTTGAGAGAGAGGGTGGGGTTTAAAAAGGGAGATCATATGTCACTATTAAACGACAGGTACACAGGTCATTTGCAGAACAGCTCAGTTTGACAGTTTCCCCCCTGCCATTCATAACCAGCAGTTATGAGTGACACTAAAACGCTATGCGGTCCCTTGTTAGAATAGACGGGCACGGTGGGGCCTGTTGATTGGCTGCTAGAGCTCCTCAGCCAATCAGGCCTCTCCTTCCTGATTAAAACCAGAGAACAGCCAGGTCACAGGTCACCTGCCACAGAGTGCCTCTTTAGACATTACGTCTGTAAACAACAACAGTCCCTCATCATGCCATGACCGGGTAAAAAAAAACAACAGTTCAACTGTAATTTGAACTTTACACTACGAAAAAGAAAAAGACGATGCTGCATCTGAGGACCAGGCCAGCAGGACAAACAGTCCCTTACAGTTAACATTAATGACTAACTGTCTGAGGCCCTTGGCTCTTCAGCTCTTCTCATTGGCTACATGGAAATCACAATGCCTCACCGACCACCGTCATATAACACATTTACAACTACAGTTAGTTATAATTAATAAAAGGTCAAAAGGAGGGCTAGGTTGGACTTCCTATATCGCTTATTTTTCTTCTCTTCTTTGTGCAATGTGTTTAACACTGTTCCAGTCTTTGTTTTCCTCTTGGTTCAGTTTTTTTGTGTGTTGTCTGTCAGACTGAGACGAAGACGTCGAGGTAGAGGCGGTCGTAGGATTCCCTGAAGAAGAGGATGAGGACCAGGCTGAAGGCACAGGAGCCCGTCAGACACCAGTTCAGCCACGACAAATCTGAGGAGACGGGGAGAAGAGGGGGGAAAAGGAACATTATTTGTTGGTAAATATTTGTTGAAGGTCACTCATCTGTATCTCTCTACACACTGCAGGCAAGTCATCATCGGTACACTACTATTCATCAACATCAAAATGGACTTTATAACAGATGTCAAGAATAACCAATCACTTAGTTCAAGTATTGACTTCGTAACTGTGTATAAACTGATGTCAGAAACCGATGACATACAATAGTCTATCACCTCAAAACAAGCCCTAATCACACAATATAACCTAGAGTGTGAATGATTTAGGAATTAGCTGAACTTTGTTTCATGCATCTAAATAATGTAAGTTATGTAAGTAATAGCACATTTTCCTCTTCAGCATTGACCTAAACTTGAACCTCAAAGAGTTTATTTTTCCCCGTTTTCCTGTTCAAGCTCAGATGGCCCTAGCGTAGAGCTCAGCAGACCTGTAATGAAGAGGTTATGGAAGGCCAGGTGGAGAGTGCATACATCTTGACTCGCACATTACTTCCTGTTACTGCCCCAGGAAAACAATCGATAGGTCTCCCGCTCAGATATAGTTAGCTGCACAATACTAGGCATGCCCTCTAACATGATGTAGAGGTGTGGGTGAGAGAGAAAGAGAAAGAGAGACAGACAGAAAGAGAGTGATTGGGGTGCCCAGCATCCCCATCACTAAGAGGGGAACCACACAGCCTGATAAGGGAGAAGATGAAAGGTCTCCAGCAGCTATCTGAGCCCTGATAAAGGACCAGCAGGAACCAGCAGTACTAAATATAGAGAAATGAGATCAAAACACACTGACCCCTGGGGACTAAATGTTTATTTTTATCAAACCTTTATTTAAACTAGGCAAGTCAGTTAAGAACAAATTCTTATTTACAATGACGGCCTAGTGGGGGGTTCAGGAGCAAAACGACAGGTTTGTACCTTGTCAGCTCGGGGATTCGATCCAGCAACCTTTCGGTTACTGGCCCAACGCTCTAACTACCAGGCTACCTGCCGCCCCGACTAAGCAGAGCATGCATCTTAATTCCCCCTGCAGAGCATTTCAATTTCAGAAGGCCAGTCCAATAATGCAGTTGATCAATTGCCCCTGAAGTGAGCGGCTCAATCAATGGGTAAAAAGTGAGAATCAGGCTAGGTCAGCTGTTTGGCCTGTTTGGGTAAATTCTATGATTTGGCCCTCCACCAAATCTCTGAGTGAATCAGCCAGGAAGGATCCAGCACACCACCAGGATAAGGTGAAGGAGACATGGGTGCATCACACACAGGATAAACAAAGCTGTAATTTTCTGGCTTATTCTTTCACATATGGTGGCTGCCTACACCTACAGGGGTACCCAGAGAACATTCAGAGAACCAGAGGGGGAGGGGACATAGGGCTGAGTTTGAGAGGAAGAGGCTCCTCCTTGGGATAAGGGGAAGAACACTTTTTCTTGCTTATTCTTTCATTTATTGTGTCTCCACTACAGGGAAAAATAACATTGGAGCCTCTTCCTAAAGCAAAGAGAGAGAACATCTGTGAGTCCAGAGCTCAGTGGACAGAGAGAGAACATCTGTGGGTCCAGAGCTCAGTGGACAGAGAGAGAGAACATCTGTGGGTCCAGAGCTCAGTAGACAGAGAGAGAGAACATCTGTGGATCCAGAGCTCAGTGGACAGAGAGAGAGAGAACATCTGTGGGTCCAGAGCTCAGTGGACAGAGAGAGAGAACATCTGTGGGTCCAGAGCTCAGTGGACAGAGAGAGAACATCTGTGGATCCAGAGCTCAGTGGACAGAGAGAGAACATTTGTGGGTCCAGAGCTCAGTGGACAGAGAGAGAGAACATCTGTGGATCCAGAGCTCAGTAGACAGAGAGAGAGAACATCTGTGGATCCAGAGCTCAGTGGACAGAGAGAGAGAGAACATCTGTGGGTCCAGAGCTCAGTGGACAGAGAGAGAGAACATCTGTGGGTCCAGAGCTCAGTGGACAGAGAGAGAGAACATCTGTGGGTCCAGAGCTCAGTGGACAGAGAGAGAGAACATTTGTGGGTCCAGAGCTCAGTGGACAGAGAGAGAGAACATTTGTGGGTCCAGAGCTCAGTGGACAGAGAGAGAGAACATCTGTGGGTCCAGAGCTCAGTGGACAGAGCGAGAGAACATCTGTGGGTCCAGAGCTCAGTGGACAGAGAGAGAGAACATCTGTGGGTCCAGAGCTCAGTGGACAGAGAGAGAACATCTGTGGGTCCAGAGCTTAGCGGACAGAGAGAGAGAGAGAGAACATCTGTGGGTCCAGAGCTCAGTGGACAGAGAGAGAGAGAACATCTGTGGGTCCAGAGCTCAGTGGACAGAGAGAGAACATCTGTGGGTCCAGAGCTCAGTGGACAGAGAGAAAGAACATCTGTGGGTCCAGAGCTCAGTGGACAGAGAGAGAACATCTGTGGGTCCAGAGCTCAGTGGACAGAGAGAGAGAACATCTGTGGGTCCAGAGCTCAGTGGACAGAGAGAGAGTTAAGAGAAGTGATGAGGTGGAAGATGTTTCATCTTGAAGTAGCACAATCATTAATCAAGTTAGCTCAGTAACCTGTTGCCTGGTGGTGTGGGAAGTTAAGGGAGTTGTGTTTATCTAACAGCTCTGTCTCCACAGCCTGCCTGACCCAGACTCATCCATTTAGATGAAGACAGAGAGAACAGAGAGGGAGGAGAGATGTTGGGAGGAGAGATGTGTGAATTGGTGTGGAGCCTGAATGAATGTTAATGTGGCTATGTATGCCCACCAACCAACCAAATCTCTCAGGTAATCCAGTCAGGTATTTGGTGGTAAAGAAGTGGCTAACCGGCTCAAGAGCAGCCAATGGTCCCAGTGACATCATCAGTGAGGAGTAGCAGGGCTGCAGTGTGTGGAAAGTAAGAGAGAAAGCAACACTATTTGGAGTTGCTTGAACAGCAAATCAAAGGGGAATAGGAGTGGACATAATTTCCCTTTCTGAACAGTAATAACGAAAGAGCCTCTGGGGAGAGAGACGACGATGCAATTCCTCACAGGCTATCTTAGCTCCAGTAGCTCAGTGCTCGGTTAAAAAGGACAATTTAAATGATGTTTTCACTTCTTCCTCTGGCTCTACACAGAGGGTACAAAACATTAGAAACACCTGCTCTTTCCATGACATAGCTTTCACCTGAATTCACCTGGTCAGTCTATGATTCCTTATTGATGTCACCTGTTAAATCTACTTCAAATCAGTTTAGATGAAGGGGAGGAGACAGGTTAAAGAAGGATGCTTAAGACTTGAGACATTGATTGTGTATGTGTGCCAGAGCATGGGCAAGACAAAAGATTTTGAACGGGGTATGGTAGTAGGTGCCAGGCGCACCAGTTTGATTGTGTCAAGAACTGCTGGGTTTTTCATGTTCAACAGTTTCCCGTGTGTATCAAGAATGGTGGATTTGACACCGCATGGCAAAATAAATATTACAAAAAATAACTGATTCAAAATGTCTTTGGTACATACATGTCTGTGCTACAAATTAAACTGGAAGCCAGCCGCACCAATGTGTCGGGTTCAGGCTGTGTCGCAGCCGGCCGCGACCGGGAGACCCATGAGGCGTCGTCCAGGTTAGGGGAGGGTTTGGCTGGCCAGGATGGCAGCTGGCAGCTGGCAACTGAAGTCAGTGTGCATGCGCCCAGTCCGCCACAAGGAGTTGCTAGAGCGCAATGGGACAAGGACATCCTGGCCGGCCAAACCCTCCCCTAACCTAGACGACGCTGGGCCAATTGTGCAATGCCTCATGGGTCTCCCTGTCGCGGCCGGCTGTGACACAGACCTGGGATCGAACCCGGGTCTTTAGTGAGGCCTCTAACACTGTGATGCAGTGCCTTAGACCGCTGCGCCACTCGGGAGCCCCACTGTATTTGATTTTGAATAGCCTAGTAACAGGGATTTTGATATATTTAATGAATAGGCTGCCACATTACCTTTAGCTACAGAATATCTCACCACAATGCATTGCCAGCTCCTCCTCTCTCTCCTTCATTCCTTTCTTGAGCGCGCAGAGAGAGGGGCTGTCAACAGTTTAATTAAATATGTTTTGTTGTGAAAACAAGTTACGATTGACATTCCAGAACAGATTTCACTTGGTTTCCCAAATGAACCACTGGGTAGCTGCAGGAACAGGGTTGGAGAGCCCATGGCATACAGAGGTTGGGTGGGCGGAATATCACCTGTCGCGCAGCGAGAGGCTGCATGCTCAACAGTGGTTGATGCATAGAGTTGAAATACGTATCCTTATAAGCCCAGACATGTCCTGTCTGAAAGCAGAGTTTTGATGGTTGTCACTGAAAAGAGGATCCCAGCTGCTACTATATTTATTTCTCAGCTGCTCATATTAAGCACAAGCTCCGCTATAAAACAGGAGTAGCCTACCCGGCATGATTGAAAAACAAACGGTGGGGAAATGGCCTCTATTCACTATTCCAGTGCATACGGATAACATGTTCCTGCCCCTATTTCTGCTCATTCGATAATTATTAGTAATGACAAATTAAATGCACAAATTAAATGAGAATAGTCTGATGGGTGAAAATATTATGGCTTGATGAGAGAACAGTGTGTGCAGTCTGAGGAAAGGAGTGCAAGTCTTTTGTGTGACTTTCTCAAATCAATAGCCCCTAGTACAGCACATGTACAGCACCAGTCAAAAGTTTGGACACACCTACTCATTCCAGGGTTTTTCTTTATTTATGTATTTAGAGAATGCCAAGAGTGTGCAAAGCTGTCATCAAGGCAAAGGGTGAATACTTTGAGGAATCTCAAATTTCAAATATATTTTGATTTGTTTAACACTTTTTTGGTTACTACATGATGCCATATGTGTTATTTCATAGTTTTGCTGTCTTCCCTATTATTCTACAATGTAGAAAATAGTTTTAAAAAAATCAGAAAAACCCTTGAATGAGTAGGTGTGTCCAAACGTACTGTATGTTTTGATTTCTAAGACATTCTAAGGTTTGTATTATTCACAACTAAAATCTCCAAATAACTCTAAATCTAGCGTATAGGACCTGTTTCAAATGATCACTTTTACGCTCAACATAGCCACTTCATATGCATGTGCACTCGCTCTGGAATGGGAAGAATATCCTTTCTATTATATTCAGTAAGTTCAATTATATTCTTCTTATCTTCTTCTTACTATAAAATCATATAATATAAAATAATGGCTTGGGACTTATAAGCATATTTTGTCTGCTAAATGAACAAGCCTACAGCCGATGGCATGGCGCATAGCCAGATAACATACAGTAGGACAACTCATATTGTGTTCTTCTGAAATACATGTTTCTTCATATCATAATGTTTCTTTAGAACTGCCTAAAATAAATCATGGATTTATTGTGATGGTGTACATTAAATTGATTTATTGTGATGGTGTACATTAAATGGGTTTATTGTGATGGTGTACATTAAATGGGTTTATTGTGATGGTGTACATTAAATGGATTTATTGTGATGGTGTACATTAAATGGATTTATTGTGATGGTGTACATTAAATGTATTTATTGTGATGGTGTATATAAAATGGGTTTATTGTGATGGTGTACATTAAATGGATTTATTGTGATGGTGTACATTAAATGGATTTATTGTGATGGTGTACATTACATGGATTTATTGGGATGGTGTACACTAAATGGATTTATTGTGATGGTGTACATTAAATTGATTTATTGTGATGGTGTGTATTAAATGGGTTTATTGTGATGGTGTACATTAAATGGATTTATTGTGATGGTGTACATTAAATGGATTTATTGTGATGGTGTACATTAAATGTATTTATTGTGATGGTGTATATAAAATGGGTTTATTGTGATGGTGTATATTACATGGATTTATTGAAATGGTGTACATTAAATGGATTTATTGTGATGGTGTACATTAAATGGATTTATTGTGATGGTGTATATTACATGGATTTATTGGGATGGTGTACACTAAATGGATTTATTGTGATGGTGTACATTAAATTGATTTATTGTGATGGTGTGTATTAAATGGATTTATTGTGATGGTGTACATTAAATGGATTTATTGTGATGGTGTACATTAAATGGATTTATTGTGATGGTGTACATTAAATGGATTTATTGTGATGGTGTGTATTAAATGGATTTATTGTGATGGTGTACACTAAATGGATTTATTGTGATGGTGTACATTAAATGGATTTATTGTGATGGTGGGTATTAAATGGATTTATTGTGATGGTGGGTATTAAATGGATGTATTGTGATGGTGTACATTAAATGGATTATTGTGATGGTGTACATTAAATGGATTTATTGTGATGGTGTACATTAAATGGATTTATTGTGATGGTGTACATTAAATGGGTTTATTGTGATGGTGTACATTAAATGGGTTTATTGTGATGGTGTACATTAAATGGGTTTATTGTGATGGTGTACATTAAATGGATTTATTGTGATGGTGTACATTAAATGTATTTATTGTGATGGTGTATATTAAATGGGTTTATTGTGATGGTGTATATTACATGGATTTATTGAGATGGTGTACATTAAATGGATTTATTGTGATGGTGTACATTAAATGGATTTATTGTGATGGTGTATATTACATGGATTTATTGGGATGGTGTACATTAAATGGATTTATTGTGATGGTGTACATTAAATGGATTTATTGTGATGGTGTACATTAAATGGATTTATTGTGATGGTGTGTATTAAATGGATTTATTGTGATGGTGTACACTAAATGGATTTATTGTGATGGTGTACATTAAATGGATTTATTGTGATGGTGTACATTAAATGGATTTATTGTGATGGTGTGTATTAAATGGATGTATTGTGATGGTGTACATTAAATGGATTATTGTGATGGTGTACATTAAATGGATTTATTGTGATGGTGTACATTAAATGGATTTATTGTGATGGTGTGTATTAAATGGATTTATTGTGATGGTGTACATTAAATGGATTTATTGTGATGGTGTACACTAAATGGATTTATTGTGATGGTGTACATTAAATGGATTTATTGTGATGGTGTACATTAAATGGATTTATTGTGATGGTGTACATTAAATGGATTTATTGTGATGGTGTGTATTAAATGGATGTATTGTGATGGTGTACATTAAATGGATTTATTGTGATGGTGTACACTAAATGGATGTATTGTGATGGTGTGTATTAAATGGATGTATTGTGATGGTGTACATTAAATGGATTTATTGTGATGGTGTATATTACATGGATTTATTGTGATGGTGTACACTAAATTGATTTATTGTGATGGTGTGTATTAAAAGGATTTATTGTGATGGTGTATATTAAATGGATTTATTGTGATGGTGTGTATTAAATTGATTTATTGTGATGGTGTACATTAAATGGGTTTATTGTGATGGTGTACATTAAATGGGTTTATTGTGATGGTGTGTATTAAATGGATTTATTGTGATGGTGTACATTAAATGGATTTATTGTGATGGTGTACACTAAATGGATGTATTGTGATGGTGTACATTAAATGGATTTATTGTGATGGTGTACACTAAATTGATTTATTGTGATGGTGTGTATTAAATGGATGTATTGTGATGGTGTGTATTAAATGGATTTATTGTGATGGTGTATATTACATGGATTTATTGTGATGGTGTGTATTAAATGGATTTATTGTGATGGTGTACATTAAATGGATTTATTGTGATGGTGTGTATTAAATGGATTTATTGTGATGGTGTACATTAAATGGATTTATTGCGATGGTGTACACTAAATTGATTTATTGTGATGGTGTGTATTAAATGGATTTATTGTGATGGTGTATATTAAGTGGATTTATTGTGATGGTGTATATTACATGGATTTATTGTGATGGTGTGTATTAAATGGATTTATTGTGATGGTGTATATTACATGGATTTATTGTGATGGTGTGTATTAAATGGATTTATTGTGATGGTGTACATTAAATGGATTTATTGTGATGGTGTGTATTAAATGTATTTATTGTGATGGTGTATATTAAATGGATTTGTGATGGTGTGTATTAAATGGATTTATTGTGATGGTGTGTATTAAAATGATTTATTGTGATGGTGTATATTAAATGGATTTATTGTGATGGTGTATATTACATGGATTTATTGTGATGGTGTGTATTAAATGGATTTATTGTGATGGTGTACATTAAATGGATTTATTGCGATGGTGTACACTAAATTGATTTATTGTGATGGTGTGTATTAAATGGATTTATTGTGATGGTGTATATTAAATGGATTTATTGTGATGGTGTGTATTAAATGGATTTATTGTGATGGTGTATATTAAATGGATTTATTGTGATGGTGTATATTAAATGGATTTATTGCGATGGTGTACACTAAATTGATTTATTGTGATGGTGTGTATTAAATGGATTTATTGTGATGGTGTATATTAAATTGATTTATTGTGATGGTGTGTATTAAATGGATTTATTGTGATGGTGTATATTAAGTGGATTTATTGTGATGGTGTATATTACATGGATTTATTGTGATGGTGTGTATTAAATGGATTTATTGTGATGGTGTGTATTAAATGGATTTATTGTGATGGTGTATATTACATGGATTTATTGTGATGGTGTGTATTAAATGGATTTATTGTGATGGTGTACACTAAATGGATTTATTGTGATGGTGTACATTAAATGGATTTATTGTGATGGTGGGTATTAAATGGATGTATTGTGATGGTGTACATTAAATGGATTATTGTGATGGTGTACATTAAATGGATTTATTGTGATGGTGTACATTAAATGGATTTATTGTGATGGTGTACATTAAATGGATTTATTGTGATGGTGTACATTAAATGGATTTATTGTGATGGTGTACATTAAATGGGTTTATTGTGATGGTGTACATTAAATGGGTTTATTGTGATGGTGTACATTAAATGGGTTTATTGTGATGGTGTACATTAAATGGATTTATTGTGATGGTGTACATTAAATGGATTTATTGTGATGGTGTACATTAAATGTATTTATTGTGATGGTGTATATAAAATGGGTTTATTGTGATGGTGTATATTACATGGATTTATTGAAATGATGTACATTAAATGGATTTATTGTGATGGTGTACATTACATGGATTTATTGTGATGGTGTATATTACATGGATTTATTGTGATGGTGTGTATTAAATGGATGTATTGTGATGGTGTACATTAAATGGATTTATTGTGATGGTGTACATTAAATGGATTTATTGTGATGGTGTACATTAAATGGATTTATTGTGATGGTGTGTATTAAATGGATTTATTGTGATGGTGTACACTAAATTGATTTATTGTGATGGTGTACATTAAATGGATTTATTGTGATGGTGTACATTAAATGGATTTATTGTGATGGTGTGTATTAAATGGATGTATTGTGATGGTGTACATTAAATGGATTATTGTGATGGTGTACATTAAATGGATTTATTGTGATGGTGTACATTAAATGGATTTATTGTGATGGTGTGTATTAAATGGATTTATTGTGATGGTGTACATTAAATGGATTTATTGTGATGGTGTACACTAAATGGATGTATTGTGATGGTGTACATTAAATGGATTTATTGTGATGGTGTACACTAAATTGATTTATTGTGATGGTGTGTATTAAATGGATGTATTGTGATGGTGAACATTAAATGGATTTATTGTGATGGTGTATATTACATGGATTTATTGTGATGGTGTACACTAAATGGATTTATTGTGATGGTGTGTATTAAAATGATTTATTGTGATGGTGTATATTAAATGGATTTATTGTGATGGTGTATATTACATGGATTTATTGTGATGGTGTGTATTAAATGGATTTATTGTGATGGTGTACATTAAATGGATTTATTGCGATGGTGTACACTAAATTGATTTATTGTGATGGTGTGTATTAAATGGATTTATTGTGATGGTGTATATTAAATTGATTTATTGTGATGGTGTGTATTAAATGGATTTATTGTGATGGTGTATATTAAGTGGATTTATTGTGATGGTGTATATTACATGGATTTATTGTGATGGTGTGCATTAAATGGATTTATTGTGATGGTGTATATTACATGGATTTATTGTGATGGTGTGTATTAAATGGATTTATTGTGATGGTGTACATTAAATGGATTTATTGTGATGGTGTGTATTAAATTTATTTATTGTGATGGTGTATATTAAATGGATTTGTGATGGTGTGTATTACATGGATTTATTGTGATGGTGTGTAGTAAATGGATTTATTGTGATGGTGTACATTAAATGGATTTATTGCGATGGTGTACACTAAATTGATTTATTGTGATGGTGTGTATTAAATGGATTTATTGTGATGGTGTATATTAAATTGATTTATTGTGATGGTGTGTATTAAATGGATTTATTGTGATGGTGTATATTAAATGGATTTATTGTGATGGTGTATATTACATGGATTTATTGTGATGGTGTGTATTAAATGGATTTATTGTGATGGTGTATATTACATGGATTTATTGTGATGGTGTGTATTACATTTATTTATTGTGATGGTGTATATTAAATGGATTTGTGATGGTGTGTATTAAATGGGTTTATTGTGATGGTGTGTATTACATGGATTTATTGTGATGTGTGGATTTATTGTGATGGTGTACATTATATGGATTTATTGTGATGGTGTATATTAAATGGATTTATTGTGATGTGTGGATTTATTGTGATGGTGTACATTAAATGGATTATTGTGATGGTGTATATTAAATGGATTTATTGTGATGGTGTACATTAAATGTATTTATTGTGATGGTGTATATAAAATGGGTTTATTGCGATGGTGTATATTACATGGATTTATTGAAATGGTGTACATTAAATGGATTTATTGTGATGGTGTACATTAAATGGATTTATTGTGATGGTGTACATTACATGGATTTATTGGGATGGTGTACACTAAATGGATTTATTGTGATGGTGTACATTAAATGGATTTATTGTGATGGTGTACATTAAATGGATTTATTGTGATGGTGTGTATTAAATGGATTTATTGTGATGGTGTACACTAAATGGATTTATTGTGATGGTGTACATTAAATGGATTTATTGTGATGGTGTGTATTAAATGGATGTATTGTGATGGTGTACATTAAATGGATTATTGTGATGGTGTACATTAAATGGATTTATTGTGATGGTGTACATTAAATGGATTTATTGTGATGGTGTGTATTAAATGGATTTATTGTGATGGTGTACATTAAATGGATTTATTGTGATGGTGTACACTAAATGGATTTATTGTGATGGTGTACATTAAATGGATTTATTGTGATGGTGTACATTAAATGGATTTATTGTGATGGTGTGTATTAAATGGATGTATTGTGATGGTGTACATTAAATGGATTTATTGTGATGGTGTACACTAAATGGATGTATTGTGATGGTGTGTATTAAATGGATGTATTGTGATGGTGTACATTAAATGGATTTATTGTGATGGTGTATATTACATGGATTTATTGTGATGGTGTACACTAAATGGATTTATTGTGATGGTGTGTATTAAAAGGATTTATTGTGATGGTGTATATTAAATGGATTTATTGTGATGGTGTACATTAAATTGATTTATTGTGATGGTGTACATTAAATGGGTTTATTGTGATGGTGTACATTAAATGGATTTATTGTGATGGTGTACATTAAATGGATTTATTGTGATGGTGTACATTAAATGTATTTATTGTGATGGTGTATATAAAATGGGTTTATTGTGATGGTGTATATAAAATGGGTTTATTGTGATGGTGTATATTACATGGATTTATTGAAATGGTGTACATTAAATGGATTTATTGTGATGGTGTACATTAAATGGATTTATTGTGATGGTGTATATTACATGGATTTATTGGGATGGTGTACACTAAATGGATTTATTGTGATGGTGTACATTAAATTGATTTATTGTGATGGTGTGTATTAAATGGATTTATTGTGATGGTGTACATTAAATGGATTTATTGTGATGGTGTACATTAAATGGATTTATTGTGATGGTGTACATTAAATGGATTTATTGTGATGGTGTGTATTAAATGGATTTATTGTGATGGTGTACACTAAATGGATTTATTGTGATGGTGTACATTAAATGGATTTATTGTGATGGTGTACATTAAATGGATTTATTGTGATGGTGTGTATTAAATGGATGTATTGTGATGGTGTACATTAAATGGATTTATTGTGATGGTGTACACTAAATGGATGTATTGTGATGGTGTGTATTAAATGGATGTATTGTGATGGTGTACATTAAATGGATTTATTGTGATGGTGTATATTACATGGATTTATTGTGATGGTGTACACTAAATGGATTTATTGTGATGGTGTGTATTAAAAGGATTTATTGTGATGGTGTATATTAAATGGATTTATTGTGATGGTGTACATTAAATTGATTTATTGTGATGGTGTACATTAAATGGGTTTATTGTGATGGTGTACATTAAATGGATTTATTGTGATGGTGTACATTAAATGGATTTATTGTGATGGTGTACATTAAATGGATTTATTGTGATGGTGTACATTAAATGGATTTATTGTGATGGTGTACATTAAATGTATTTATTGTGATGGTGTATATAAAATGGGTTTATTGTGATGGTGTATATTACATGGATTTATTGAAATGGTGTACATTAAATGGATTTATTGTGATGGTGTACATTAAATGGATTTATTGTGATGGTGTATATTACATGGATTTATTGGGATGGTGTACACTAAATGGATTTATTGTGATGGTGTACATTAAATTGATTTATTGTGATGGTGTGTATTAAATGGATTTATTGTGATGGTGTACATTAAATGGATTTATTGTGATGGTGTACATTAAATGGATTTATTGTGATGGTGTACATTAAATGGATTTATTGTGATGGTGTGTATTAAATGGATTTATTGTGATGGTGTACACTAAATGGATTTATTGTGATGGTGTACATTAAATGGATTTATTGTGATGGTGTGTATTAAATGGATTTATTGTGATGGTGTGTATTAAATGGATGTATTGTGATGGTGTACATTAAATGGATTATTGTGATGGTGTACATTAAATGGATTTATTGTGATGGTGTACATTAAATGGATTTATTGTGATGGTGTGTATTAAATGGATTTATTGTGATGGTGTACATTAAATGGATTTATTGTGATGGTGTACACTAAATGGATGTATTGTGATGGTGTACATTAAATGGATTTATTGTGATGGTGTACACTAAATGGATTTATTGTGATGGTGTGTATTAAATGGATTTATTGTGATGGTGTGTATTAAATGGATGTATTGTGATGGTGTACATTAAATGGATTTATTGTGATGGTGTATATTACATGGATTTATTGTGATGGTGTACACTAAATGGATTTATTGTGATGGTGTGTATTAAAATGATTTATTGTGATGGTGTATATTAAATGGATTTATTGTGATGGTGTATATTACATGGATTTATTGTGATGGTGTGTATTAAATGGATTTATTGTGATGGTGTACATTAAATGGATTTATTGCGATGGTGTACACTAAATTGATTTATTGTGATGGTGTGTATTAAATGGATTTATTGTGATGGTGTATATTAAATTGATTTATTGTGATGGTGTGTATTAAATGGATTTATTGTGATGGTGTATATTAAGTGGATTTATTGTGATGGTGTATATTACATGGATTTATTGTGATGGTGTGTATTAAATGGATTTATTGTGATGGTGTATATTACATGGATTTATTGTGATGGTGTGTATTAAATGGATTTATTGTGATGGTGTACATTAAATGGATTTATTGTGATGGTGTGTATTAAATTTATTTATTGTGATGGTGTATATTAAATGGATTTGTGATGGTGTGTATTAAATGGATTTATTGTGATGGTGTGTATTAAAATGATTTATTGTGATGGTGTATATTAAATGGATTTATTGTGATGGTGTATATTACATGGATTTATTGTGATGGTGTACATTAAATGGATTTATTGTGATGGTGTACATTAAATGGATTTATTGTGATGGTGTATATTACATGGATTTATTGTGATGGTGTGTATTAAATGGATTTATTGTGATGGTGTACATTAAATGGATTTATTGTGATGGTGTACATTAAATGGATTTATTGTGATGGTGTACATTAAATGGATTTATTGTGATGGTGTGTATTAAATGGATTTATTGTGATGGTGTACACTAAATGGATTTATTGTGATGGTGTACATTAAATGGATTTATTGTGATGGTGTACATTAAATGGATTTATTGTGATGGTGTGTATTAAATGGATGTATTGTGATGGTGTACATTAAATGGATTATTGTGATGGTGTACATTAAATGGATTTATTGTGATGGTGTACACTAAATGGATGTATTGTGATGGTGTACATTAAATGGATTTATTGTGATGGTGTACACTAAATGGATTTATTGTGATGGTGTGTATTAAATGGATTTATTGTGATGGTGTGTATTAAATGGATGTATTGTGATGGTGTACATTAAATGGATTTATTGTGATGGTGTATATTACATGGATTTATTGTGATGGTGTGTATTAAAATGATTTATTGTGATGGTGTATATTAAATGGATTTATTGTGATGGTGTATATTACATGGATTTATTGTGATGGTGTGTATTAAATGGATTTATTGTGATGGTGTACATTAAATGGATTTATTGCGATGGTGTACACTAAATTGATTTATTGTGATGGTGTGTATTAAATGGATTTATTATGATGGTGTATATTAAATTGATTTATTGTGATGGTGTGTATTAAATGGATTTATTGTGATGGTGTATATTAAGTGGATTTATTGTGATGGTGTGTATTAAATGGATGTATTGTGATGGTGTACATTAAATGGATTTATTGTGATGGTGTACACTAAATGGATGTATTGTGATGGTGTGTATTAAATGGATGTATTGTGATGGTGTACATTAAATGGATTTATTGTGATGGTGTATATTACATGGATTTATTGTGATGGTGTACACTAAATGGATTTATTGTGATGGTGTGTATTAAAAGGATTTATTGTGATGGTGTATATTAAATGGATTTATTGTGATGGTGTGTATTAAATGGATTTATTGTGATGGTGTACATTAAATGGATTTATTGTGATGGTGTGTATTAAAAGGATTTATTGTGATGGTGTATATTAAATGGATTTATTGTGATGGTGTACATTAAATTGATTTATTGTGATGGTGTACATTAAATGGGTTTATTGTGATGGTGTACATTAAATGGGTTTATTGTGATGGTGTACATTAAATGGATTTATTGTGATGGTGTACATTAAATGGATTTATTGTGATGGTGTACATTAAATGTATTTATTGTGATGGTGTATATAAAATGGGTTTATTGTGATGGTGTATATTACATGGATTTATTGAAATGGTGTACATTAAATGGATTTATTGTGATGGTGTACATTAAATGGATTTATTGTGATGGTGTATATTACATGGATTTATTGGGATGGTGTACACTAAATGGATTTATTGTGATGGTGTACATTAAATTGATTTATTGTGATGGTGTGTATTAAATGGATTTATTGTGATGGTGTACATTAAATGGATTTATTGTGATGGTGTACATTAAATGGATTTATTGTGATGGTGTACATTAAATGGATTTATTGTGATGGTGTGTATTAAATGGATTTATTGTGATGGTGTACACTAAATGGATTTATTGTGATGGTGTACATTAAATGGATTTATTGTGATGGTGTGTATTAAATGGATTTATTGTGATGGTGTGTATTAAATGGATGTATTGTGATGGTGTACATTAAATGGATTATTGTGATGGTGTATATTACATGGATTTATTGTGATGGTGTACACTAAATGGATTTATTGTGATGGTGTGTATTAAAAGGATTTATTGTGATGGTGTATATTAAATGGATTTATTGTGATGGTGTGTATTAAATGGATTTATTGTGATGGTGTACATTAAATGGATTTATTGTGATGGTGTGTATTAAATGGATTTATTGTGATGGTGTACATTAAATGGATTTATTGTGATGGTGTACACTAAATGGATGTATTGTGATGGTGTACATTAAATGGATTTATTGTGATGGTGTACACTAAATGGATTTATTGTGATGGTGTGTATTAAATGGATTTATTGTGATGGTGTGTATTAAATGGATGTATTGTGATGGTGTACATTAAATGGATTTATTGTGATGGTGTATATTACATGGATTTATTGTGATGGTGTACACTAAATGGATTTATTGTGATGGTGTGTATTAAAATGATTTATTGTGATGGTGTATATTAAATGGATTTATTGTGATGGTGTATATTACATGGATTTATTGTGATGGTGTGTATTAAATGGATTTATTGTGATGGTGTACATTAAATGGATTTATTGCGATGGTGTACACTAAATTGATTTATTGTGATGGTGTGTATTAAATGGATTTATTGTGATGGTGTATATTAAATTGATTTATTGTGATGGTGTGTATTAAATGGATTTATTGTGATGGTGTATATTAAGTGGATTTATTGTGATGGTGTATATTACATGGATTTATTGTGATGGTGTGTATTAAATGGATTTATTGTGATGGTGTATATTACATGGATTTATTGTGATGGTGTGTATTAAATGGATTTATTGTGATGGTGTACATTAAATGGATTTATTGTGATGGTGTGTATTAAATTTATTTATTGTGATGGTGTATATTAAATGGATTTGTGATGGTGTGTATTAAATGGATTTATTGTGATGGTGTGTATTAAAATGATTTATTGTGATGGTGTATATTAAATGGATTTATTGTGATGGTGTATATTACATGGATTTATTGTGATGGTGTACATTAAATGGATTTATTGTGATGGTGTACATTAAATGGATTTATTGTGATGGTGTATATTACATGGATTTATTGTGATGGTGTGTATTAAATGGATTTATTGTGATGGTGTACATTAAATGGATTTATTGTGATGGTGTACATTAAATGGATTTATTGTGATGGTGTACACTAAATGGATTTATTGTGATGGTGTGTATTAAATGGATTTATTGTGATGGTGTACATTAAATGGATTTATTGTGATGGTGTGTATTAAATGGATTTATTGTGATGGTGTACATTAAATGGATTTATTGTGATGGTGTACACTAAATGGATGTATTGTGATGGTGTACATTAAATGGATTTATTGTGATGGTGTACACTAAATTGATTTATTGTGATGGTGTGTATTAAATGGATGTATTGTGATGGTGTACATTAAATGGATTTATTGTGATGGTGTATATTACATGGATTTATTGTGATGGTGTGTATTAAAATGATTTATTGTGATGGTGTATATTAAATGGATTTATTGTGATGGTGTATATTACATGGATTTATTGTGATGGTGTGTATTAAATGGATTTATTGTGATGGTGTACATTAAATGGATTTATTGCGATGGTGTACACTAAATTGATTTATTGTGATGGTGTGTATTAAATGGATTTATT
Organism: Salvelinus namaycush; assembly: GCF_016432855.1. Taxonomy (NCBI): domain Eukaryota; kingdom Metazoa; phylum Chordata; class Actinopteri; order Salmoniformes; family Salmonidae; genus Salvelinus; species Salvelinus namaycush. Next base: position 24,892,839 of record NC_052325.1, on the reverse strand, counting down.
ATGATGGTGTATATTAAATTGATTTATTGTGATGGTGTGTATTAAATGGATTTATTGTGATGGTGTATATTAAGTGGATTTATTGTGATGGTGTATATTACATGGATTTATTGTGATGGTGTGCATTAAATGGATTTATTGTGATGGTGTATATTACATGGATTTATTGTGATGGTGTGTATTAAATGGATTTATTGTGATGGTGTACATTAAATGGATTTATTGTGATGGTGTGTATTAAATTTATTTATTGTGATGGTGTATATTAAATGGATTTGTGATGGTGTGTATTAAATGGATTTATTGTGATGGTGTGTATTAAAATGATTTATTGTGATGGTGTATATTAAATGGATTTATTGTGATGGTGTATATTAAATGGATTTATTGTGATGTGTGGATTTATTGTGATGGTGTACATTATATGGATTTATTGTGATGGTGTATATTAAATGGATTTATTGTGATGTGTGGATTTATTGTGATGGTGTACATTAAATGGATTATTGTGATGGTGTATATTAAATGGATTTATTGTGATGGTGTCTATTAAATGGATTTATTGTGATGGTGTACATTAAATGGATTTATTGTGATGGTGTATATTAAATTGATTTATTGTGATGGTGTGTATTAAATGGATTTATTGTGATGGTGTGTATTAAATGGATTTATTGTGATGGTGTCTATTAAATGGATTTATTGTGATGGTGTCTATTAAATTGATTTATTGTGATGGTGTCTATTAAATTGATTTATTGTGATGGTGTACATTAAATTGATTTATTGTGATGGTGTACATTAAATGGATTTATTGTGATGGTGCATATTAAATTGATTTATTGTGATGGTGTGTATTAAATTGATTTATTGTGATGGTGTATATTAAATGGATTTATTGTGATGGTGTACATTAAATGGATTTATTGTGATGGTGTGTATTAAATGGATTTATTGTGATGGTGTATATTTATTGGATTTATTTAACTTTTTTAAATGTAGATGTTCCAAAGGCTCGCATCAGCGCTTGTATGCAGCTTGTATGTGTGGAGGCATGGAGATGCTAAACGTGTTAATGTTAATTAACAGTCAATTATCATGAGACAAGCATGTATTTGCATGACAATAGCTGACAAAATGTCATGGCCGCCACAGATTTACCCACGCGCACACACACGCAAACTCACACACGCACAGAGGCTGAGTCGCGAGCAGAAATCACGTATTGCTGCCGCAATTATTCCTAATTGTGGCCAATGATGCTGGTGCGTTTAAAATGGACATCACGTTTCAGACTGATTTATTCCTCCCATTCTCACTTTCCTCAGTTGTTTTTTTTTAAGAAGAAAGGGGAATGAAGCTGGCTGACATTTGTCCGATATAAATATGACTTAACTAATCGAAATGAAATCATTAAACGTTCAATGAAACAAAATGAGAATAATTACTTTCTATTACTGTCAGAATATTCAGACTAGGTGGGAAGACATTGAGACTGTTTTGTCATTTAATATGACTGTGTGTATTTCAAATAGGAGGTGTTTGATTATAGTATCAACTGTTCCCACCACAATCATTCAAAAACATCTCAGAAATAAAAGAGCAACTGCAAAACAAAATAATTGTTATGGATCAACATGGCTCTACACGGAGCTATGGTCTCCGACGCCTCCATAACATTCACAAAAGGTTACAGATTCCAGATACAGTTGACGTTGGAAGTTTACATACACAGGTTGGAGTCATTAAAACTGGTTTTTCAACCACTCCACAAATTTCTTGTTAACAAACTATAGTTTTGGCAAGTCGGTTAGGACATCTACTTTGTGCATGACACAAGTCATTGTTCCAACAATTGTTTACAGCCAGATTATTTCACTTATAATTCACTGTATCACAATTCCAGTGGGTCAGAAATGTACATACACTAAGTTGACTGTGCCTTTAAACAGCTTGGAAAATTCCAGAAAATTATGTCATGGCTTTAGAATCTTCTGATAGGCAAATTGACATAATTTGAGTCAATTGGAGGTGTACCTGTGGATGTATTTCAAGGCCTACCTTCAAACTCAGTGCCTCTTTGCTTGACATCATGGGAAAATCAAAAGAAATCAGCCAAGACCTCAGAAAAAAATGGTAGACCTCCACAAGTCTGGTTCATCCTTGGGAGCAATTTCCAAACACCTGAAGGTACCAGGTTCATCTGTACAAACAATAGTACGCAGGTATAAACACCATGGGATCCCGCAGCCGTCATACCGCTCAGGAAGGTGACGCATTCGGTCTCCTAGAGATTAATGTACTTTGGTGCGAAAAGTGCAAATCAATCCCAGAACAGCAAAGGACCTTGTGAAGATGCTGGAGGAAACTGGTACAAAAGTATCTATATCCACAGTAAAACGAGTCCTATATCGACATAACCTGAAAGGCCGCTCAGCAAGGAAGAAGCCACTGCTCCAAAACCGCCATAAAAAAGCCAGACTACGGTTTGCAACTGCACATGGGGACAAAGATCGTACTTTTTGGAGAAATGTCCTCTGGTCTGATGAAACAAAAATAGAACTGTTTGGCCATAATGACCATCGTTATGTTTGGAGGAAAAAGGGGGACGCTTGCAAGCCGAAGAACACCATCCCAACCGTGAAGCACGGGGTTGGCGGCAGCATCATGTTATGGGGCTGCTTTGCTGCAGGAGGGACTGGTGCACTTCACAAAATAGATGGCATCATGAGGGAGGGAAATGACGTGGATATATTGAAGCAACATCTCAAAACATCAATCAGGAAGTTAAAGCTTGGTCGCAAATGGGTCTTCCAAATGGACAATGACACCAAGCATACTTCCAAAGTTGTGGCAAAATGGCTTAAGGACAACAAAGTCAAGGTATTGGAGTGGCCATCACAAAGCCCTGACCTCAATCCTATAGAAAATGTGTGGGCAGAACTGAAAAAGCGAGGAGGCCTATACACCTGATTCAGTTACACCAGCTCTGTCAGGAGGAATGGGCCAAAATTCACCCAACTTATTGTGGGAAGCCTGTGGAAGGCTACCCGAAACGTTTGACCCAAGTTAAACAATTTAAAGGCAATGCTACCAAATACTAATTGAGTGTATGTAAACTTCTGACCTACTGGAAATGTGACGAAAGAAATAAAAGCTGAAATAAATCATTCTCTCTACAGTTATTCTGACATTTCACATTCTTAAAATAAAGTGGTGATCCTAACTGACCTAGGACAGGGAATTTTTACTAGGATTAAATGTCAGAAATTGTGAAAAGCTGAGTTTCAATGTATTTGGCTAAGAACATATTATTAATCTCATAGTTTTGTACTTCAGACACATTTGGCAAAGTTTACAAAAAAAAGTTTGAAGAAAACAGAAGTGGCAATTATTTCATTTCCCATGTTGAAAGTCTTGACAACAAACGCAACCGATATTGCCGCCTACCCCACACAACCCCTAACTCCTCCAAATAGACGAGGAGTCTTTGATACTACGCTCAACAATACGGCTCCCTGCTTTCTATTCCACCCACCACTCCATAGCTAAATCACATAAACAACAAGCAGATGAAATCTAAAGTACCAACAACTGTAGCAGTATTCATATAGCCAGTGTTGTCTCCATTCATGTTTTCAGACAGACTCAGTGGTTAAGTGACCTTGGGGATTAGGCACGCCTGCTTCCCAAATGGTGCCCTATTTCCTAATATAGTGCACTACTTTTGACCAGAGCCCTATGGGCCCTGATCAAAAGTATTGCACTGTGAAGAGGATAGTGTACAATTTGGAAAGCATGCATCTATACTGATGGGTAATTCATGATTAATCACTAGCTCGCTCCAGTCTGAGGAAACTTTACACATATCGCTAGTGATTAGAATCACAGTCTAAAGGTCCCTAAACTGATGTTTATTCATCAGCACCTGGCTTCTGCTTCTGCTGCCTGACCTGTCGAATCTCCTGAATCCCTTTCTGCTTGTTGCTGGGTGGAACAGGAACACTCACAGTCAAATAGGTGAACATGCACTGTCCGGGTGTCAGCTTTGTTAGTGGAGAAAGAGCCTCTGGTCCAAGGTGGCCACCCTAATTAAGGACTGACTATCCACCACCTGTACTCTGAGGGACCAGCCAGTTAGTAGATCAGGATAGAATGTAGTTGTCAGGCAACAGCTGTATCAGTCAGTTCATACAGCTTACCACCAGGGGGACTTGCCAGTGTGTGTGTTTGTGTGAGTATGTGTTTGTGTGCATGTGTGCGTGTGTGTGTGTGTGTGTGTGTGTGTGTGTGTGTGTGTGTGTGTGTGTGTGTGTGTGTGTGTGTGTGTGTGTGTGTGTGAATCTCATGAATAGTAATGCAGTTTGTATAAATATGTATACAGTATATTCTATCTATTTACTCCAGAGTGTTTGAGAGGGGAATGCTGTCAAGTTTCTCTAAGCATTATTCATCATTCCACCTGATTGGCTTTGTGATGCGTCTGACCTTACTGTGAAGGTTAATCAGCCAGAGGAGCTCTGCAAACAGAAAGGAGCTCAGCTAAAAGGGGAGGGAAACAGAGGTTTCTTCCCAAATGGCACCCTATTCTCTCCATAGTGCACTACTTTTGATAAGGGCCCATTTGAAATAGGGTGTCATTTGAGATGAACACACAGAGAGGAGGTATGATGGTTTGGCTCCACTACAGGCTCCTGACCTGCTTCTGTTCCAACCAGGGAGAGATATTCTGTCATTTCTGTTATATGCTGTGCTTACATATTTCATATGAAGTTCCGCAAGATTCAGACAATGAATGCCAGTCTGGGAGAGATAAAACAGTGTTTTTAATTGTAATCAAAATACATGTTATAACTTAAAAGGTCTCAAAAGCTAATTATTGTATCTATCTATTTCTTTAAATGATCCTCAGTGGAGATGATGGCACATCAGACCTCTTCATCTGGGTTGGAATCTGACCCGCTACTCTAGGGCTGTCTCCTCTCATTTAATTCTCTCTCTCTCTCTCTATCTTGTGTTGTACCTGTGATCGACCTGTCGGTCTTACCTGTGGTGTAGAAGGTGAGGAAGAAGAGGAGGCAGCCGGTGACCAGGTTACCGAGGAAGGTGACCACCCCGCAGGTGATGCCCTCGGGCACGGGGTACACGGTCTCGATCAAGAGCTCAAAGAAGATGGGTACACTACTGTTGATGAAGATGCCCAATACGATACAGGAGGTGTACAGGGTGGCTGATGGGAGGACAGAGTGGCGGAGGGTTAATTAATCAATGAATCAATCAGTAAATCGATCAAAAATCACATTGTATAAAGCAGAGGACAGGGAGTCAGGGTTAAATCCACGAATCAATTAAATGTGACTTATAAAGACCTTTTTACATCAGCAGTTCACAGAGTGCATTAGATATGGCACTCTAACTAGTGTGAAATGACACTAGTCTAGCGAGACCGTGAGAACAGTGTCTCCATGAGAACAAATACCGGCCTCCGGGTTCCTCCAGGTATCAAAGATCACTCATAATGTCATTCCAGCTTAGTCAATGGTGGTTTAACAGTGGGTATTGGATAGGGAAAAAAACACAGGCAAAAACCCTGCTCTGGAGCCTGTCTGGGTCTTTTCATGAGATTGACTACATTTAGTTATTCTCAGGGCACAGAGGGATGTTTCTGTTCCAACGCAAGAGGCAAATTGTGTTAGTTAGTGCTGGCCAATGTGTGTGTCAGTGGAGGCTCTTCAGAGGAGGAAGTGGAGGACCATTCTTCTCAGTGAATTTCATAAAAATAAAAGTGAAACATTAAAAAAAGTTATCCTTTTTTTAGATAAAACTATACTACATATATTCACGTCACCAAATAATTTATTAAAACACACTGTTTTGCAATGAAGGTCTACAATAGCCTCAACAGCACTCTCTAGGGTAGCACCATGGTGTAGCCAAAGACAGCTAGTTTCTGTCCTCCTCCTTTTGTATACTTCAATACAAAACCTAGGAGGTTCATGGTTCTCACCCCCTTCAATAGACTTACACAGTAATTATGACAACTTCCAGAGGACATCCTCCAACCTATCAGAGCTCTTGCAGCATGAATTGACATGTTGTCCAACCAGAGAATGAATATTGTACTGAAAGCATAAGCTACAGCTAGCTAGCACCGCAGTGCATAAAATATGGTGAGTAGCTGACTCAAAGAGAAAGACAATAGTTGAACAGTTTTGAACAAAAGTTAAGGCAAAGCAGCAGAAGGAGAGAGAGAAAGCTAGCTAAGTCTTCTTTATAGTTTACCTATGGGCCTCGGTACGCCTATGTAGATATTCCATAAAAAGAAAATCAGACGTTTCCAGCAACAATAGTCATTTACAACATTAACAATGTCTACACTGTGTTTCTGATCAATTTGATGTTATTTTAATGCACAAAAAATTTGCTTTTCTTTCAAAAACAAGGACATTTCTAAGTGACCCCAAACTTTTGAACGGTAGTGTGTGCGCGTGTGTCCATGCTTGTGTGCCTTGGCCACTGATCAAGGTCTCAGCTGCTCTGAGGCTGAGCCCTGGGGCCCTGGGGTGGGTGAGCAGATTAAGCCATCACCATGGAGCAGAGCATGTTTGTGTCCCAAATGGCACCCTATTCTCTATATATTGTACTACTTTTGACCAGAACCCTATGGTGGTACACTATATAGGGAATAGGGTGCCATTTGGGATGCAAAGCATGGCTCTCAGTTTTCTCCACGGCCGTCTCCTTTATCACTGCAGATTGGGTCAAATCAACTCCCCATTACCCAGCACCGCTCTTAATCACACTGCTGTCTGTGAGGACCGAGCCAGCCAATCTGCCTGCCTGTCTATCTGCCTGTCTGTCTGTCTGCCTGTCTGTCTGCTGCCACAGAGGAACTGAGGCGACACCACGGCACCGGCGACACAGGCATCAGTGAATATCCTCTCTGCCCTTTGTTCTACCACCCCCGTTCTGCTCTAATCACCGGCTGGTATCAAACTCCGCTGCTCTGTTCCTCCACTACATCCGTCTCTCCCAGGTTGTAACTAGTTGATCCCTTTATTACAGGCAGTAGAGGCAGTATGGCGCTGCTCCATGATAATATTTTAGTCCTCTTTATTAGAGGCAGTATGGCGCTGCTCCATGATAATATTTTAGTCCTCTTTATTAGAGGCAGTATGGCGCTGCTCCATGATAATATGTTAGTCCTCTTTATTAGAGGCAGTATGGCGCTGCTCCATGATAATATGTTAGTCCTCTTTATTAGAGGCAGTATGGCGCTGCTCCATGATAATATTTTAGTCCTCTTTATTAGAGGCAGTATGGCGCTGCTCCATGATAATATTTTAGTCCTCTTTATTAGAGGAAGTATGGCGCTGCTCCATGATAATATGTTAGTCCTCTTTATTAGAGGATGTATGGCGCTGCTCCATGATAATATGTTAGTCCTCTTTATTAGAGGAAGTATGGCGCTGCTCCATGATTATATTTTAGTCCTCTTTATTAGAGGCAGTATGGCGCTGCTCCATGATAATATTTTAGTCCTCTTTATTAGAGGAAGTATGGCGCTGCTCCATGATAATATGTTAGTCCTCTTTATTGGAGGCAGTATGGCGCTGCTCCATGATAATATTTTAGTCCTCTTTATTAGAGGCAGTATGGCGCTGCTCCATGATAATATGTTAGTCCTCTTTATTAGAGGAAGTATGGCGCTGCTCCATGATAATATGTTAGTCCTCTTTATTAGAGGAAGTATGGCGCTACTCCATGATAATATTTTAGTCCTCTTTATTAGAGGCAGTATGGCGCTGCTCCATGATAATATTTTAGTCCTCTTTATTAGAGGATGTATGGCGCTGCTCCATGATAATATTTTAGTCCTCTTTATTAGAGGAAGTATGGCGCTGCTCCATGATAATATTTTAGTCCTCTTTTCTTAGGGCTGTTACGGTGACCGTATTACCGCCACACCGGCAGAAACGAGTCATGATGGCAGTCAAATTCCATGTGACCGTTTAGTCACGGTAATTAGGCTTCTCCAAGCTCTGATGCTACTGCTGGTCATTAGTAGCCTACCAAACGTGCTAACTGCCTGGTAGTCAGGACTCTATTGTCCCTCTAATCACTCTGACATCAATGCAAATGTGAATGAAACTCTAATCAAACACTTCATGAGAGCCCATGAGCTCATGTTGCGCAACATTTCTATAGGCTATGCAATTGAGTGAGAAAACAGAGTGATGACCTCTATTAAAAAGAAGAGGATCCCACCAGCTTTCTATAGAACTATATATATATATATATTTCTCAACCCTCCTAATATTAAGCACATTGCTTCTCTTAACAACAGGAGTATAGCCTACCTGTCTGGCATGAAAATGAACCATGGGAAAAGCGTCCTCTATTCGCTATTTAAGTGCATAGATGACATGTATTTATGTAAAGACAAGATTAAATCAAGAATAGTCTGATGGGTGACAATATTAGCCTATCACTTGTGAATTATATATTTGCCGCTGTGAAATACGAGGCATTATCAAGTGCTTGTCAAACTGTGAGTGAGAGACTGATGAAGGTTGTACAGCCTGTGTAAAAACAAAGCAGAGCTCATGCATTTCATGCAACTATTTTCAAATCATCATTAGAGTCGCATCTTGCAGCCATTTAATGTATTAGAAATCTAAACATATAGTCCAACATTTGTATCACAACTAAAGTTACATAAATAACTCTAAATTAAGCATATAGGAGTACCTGTTTCTATGTTAACCGCTCAACACAGAATAGCCGTATGTGCGCGCTCCCTCAAATCGTTTGGAGAAAATATCCTTTCTATTTTATTCCGCTCTGTTCCACTGTATTCTTCATACTATAAATTAATATAAAATAATGCCACGGAATTATAAGCAATTCTTGTCTGCTAAATTAACTAGTGTAGCTCACAGCCATATGACAAAGACAGACCACACCATAACATAAGGATACCTCTTCTGAAACAGACTACATTGGGACCTGATGCGTCTTCACTATTATTCTACAATGTAGAAAATAGGACAAATAAAGAAAAACCCTGGGTTGAGTAGGTGTGTCCAAACCTTTGACTGGTACTGTACATGAAGCTGCCTCATTACAGAAACAGCTACCTCACTCCTGCTCCTGTGAGCCATTCTGACTAGCACAAGCCAATGGCTACTTACTATACTAAGTCCATGTGTTCCTTCCTGAATCTAAAGGACAAGTCTGCTATTGAAGTATCCATTGTGGGTCTAGGATGCTCTGGGTGTACGCCAGTTGCACTGCCTACATGTAAAATGCTCACTTCCTGACATGGAAACCGTGCTCTACCAGGCCTACCTGCAGTGGAGGGTAGGTGTGTGAGCCTGGTTAGACAAGTGAGTGTGAACCAGGTGGAGGCCAGGGAAGCCCCAGCCATCATCAGGACCAGGATGAGCTTCAGCATGCCCCGGATAGAGTCTGCAAACCTGGGGAGAGACAGAGACCGAGTTAGTAAACCTGGAGCACACAGACAGAAACAATCAAAGGATTGTTTGAAACAACAACAAAACCAAACAACAACTCGTATAACCTGGCTTAACATGGCATGCTTCCAAACACAAATGTGTAAACATGTCTCAGATAGACTTATATGCCTCCATGTCACCATCCATTAAAGGAAGCAGACATGGTGACAGGAGAATGTAGCAGTCGCTGGGTTACAACTGGTGGCAGCTTACAGCCATACACCATGATATGAGCTGATGTAATTTAGATCACCAGTGACTGTGAAGCAAGCAGGCAGATATTTGATGTCTGTTCCTCTCCAGCCATTCAGACAAGCTGTCCAAACAAAGCCTCTTGTGTTTTAGCATTCCTCTCAGCATGTGTTGAACCTACCCTTGACAGGTTTACTCCTGTCCTCTGGGTATATTTGCCAGCACAGAACGCAGTGTTGGATTCGGAGAATATGAAATACACTTATTCATGTCACTGAGGGAGAAAGGGTAATGTATAACGTTTACATGATGTCAGGATATGTTATTGTTAGCCATCAGGGATCCTCTGGGAGGAGAAGAGACACAGTCTGGTACCAGGCACCATGACAGCTGTGTGTTGAGTGCAGGGAAGCGATCAGATGTGACAGGCATTGATAAGGGGAGAGAGCCATGGATTAATGATGGAGGGGGGGGAGGGGGGTCGAGATCAGGTCAGGTCACGTTAGGGGAGAAATAAACGTTTATGGCCCGTATCACTTAGTGTCCTGCCTAGCAGTAAAGAATGATGTTTGTACAGATGTGTAGGAGGAGACTCAGCCTATGAGAAAGGGTTAAATATCAGTGCTTGTGTGAATATGTCTTTGTCTAATGCAGCTGTATTGATCCTCTGGGAGAATAAACTTGGTTTGAGCTTTCATCTTGTCCGTAGAGTTTTTACTCTGAGAATTAGAACCTAACAGCGGTAACCGCAACCTTTCAACATCGTACATATAGAAGCTGGTAGTGGAAAGACACTAATTGCCAATTGTTATGTTGTGCTTAGAAAAGATGCTTCAGAGAGTGTTCAACCTGACAATGAACTATTTATGGAAAGAAAACACAGGAAATGTTTAATAAGTATCACAGTCTCTCAGAGTTCAATAAAAGTGTAGTCAGGGAACATATGACAGAAATCAGTTTTGAACAGCCTCTCAGCCAACAAAACTGTTTAGTTTCAAACCATTTATTTTCAGTGAGTTCATTTTAGATTAGACATTCATAGATGCACTGCAGGCACGTGCATAGAAAGGGGTCTACTTGTGCCCTCCCACCTGCCATTTGCCCTTTTTTGGGGTGGGGGTACAGTTTTGCCATTGTTGTTTTGAACCCACTGCCCCCAAGTCATTGTGAAGTCATCAAGTTTTGCCACCCCACCATTACCCTTACCCTGTCCGTGGGTCTGCCCTGTACAGAGATTGTGTGCGCCCAGTATCCAAACATGCATGGCTTGAGCTTGGGAGATGCACTTACCGGACGTGTAGCAAGGTACCTACTTTACTTATCAGCAATAGCCTACTGCTACAGCAGGATAACCCTTGATTTACATCATCATCAATATTGGGTCTGGTTGGCTAAGGCAGAAAGACCCAACATCAACAACCCAACACAGGTAGTCTAGACTCTAGCCAATCACTATATACTAAAATACAGTTTGAGCACCTGCCCCCTGAAAGGTCTGTGCCCGGCCCTGATGCACTGTCTGTGTGTGGATCATATCTGTCACTGTTTTAACATATCACCCCCACAGTGTTCTGTCTGACTGAAGAATACATCTAGGATCTACTTTCTATTCATTAATGGACTGAGAAGCATAACAGAGTTATGTACACTACTTATTGGAAGTGTACACGTTACATGAATGCTGGACCCTGGAGGTGGGTGCTTTGGTAGGGACAGCAAAGCACTGCCCAACCAAGTCTGCTACCTTTTCCCTGACCAAAGCCCTTAGCTCCTACCCATCTGCCACTAGCTCCCCTCTCCCCTCAGCTGACAAGACAGGAGCATAAACCTATCTTGTTGTGAGGTAATGTCTCAACTAAAAGCACATACATTTTTTGGGCATGAAGATAGTGAGGCTTATAGTGAGGCTTGAATATTCTGTAGCATCACATTCTCCTCTGGCTAACCTCAGAAATAATTCAATTCTTATTCCATTTGATATGATCATTACCAGGTCGATTTGTCTCTATTCTGATCTCAGACAAGGGCATGTACTGAATGACCAAACCAGTCAAACATGTTACATTTTTCGTAATTTAGCAGATGCTCTTATCCAGAGCGACTTACAATAGTGAGTGCATACATTTTCATATTGGTCCCCCGTGGGAATCAAACCCACAACCCTGGTGATGCAAGCACCATGCTTGACCAACTGAGCCACACAGGACCACGTAATGATATCACCGAGCGACAATGGCCATCACTAGCCCCAAAAAATATGCCAAATTCAGTGACTTTAGTTACTCATTTTAAATCTCTTGTTTATCGAAACATAAATACATGATCATTTTCCAAGTCTTTAATGTGAGTCAGTGTGGGTAAAAACTCTCCCTTCCCCTCCCCCCTACCTTCTTCTCCCCCCTTCCTCTGTTAATTCAATTGAATGGCTTTATTGGCATGGGAAACATACAGTTGAAGTCGGAAGTTTACAGACACCTTAGCCAAATACATTTAAACTCAGTTTTTCACAATTCTTGACATTTAACCCTACTAAAAATTCTCTGTCTTAGGTCAGTTAGGATCACCACTTTATTTTAAGAATGTGAAATGTCAGAATAATAGTACAGAGAATGATTTATTTCAGCTTTAATTTCTTTCATCACATTCCCAGTGGGTCAGAAGTTTACGTACACTCAATTAGTATTTGGTAGCATTGCCTTTAAATTGTTTAACTTGGGTCAAACGTTTTGGGTAGCCTTCCACAGGCTTCCCACAATAAGTTGGGTGAATTTTGGCCCATTCCTCCTGACAGAGCTGGTTTAACTGAGTCAGGTTTGTAGGCCTCCTTGCTCGCACACGCTTTTTCAGTTCTGCCCACAAATTTTCTATAGGATTGAGGTCAGGGCTTTGTGATGGCCACTCCAATACCTTGACTTTGTTTTGCTTAAGCCATTTTGCCACAACTTTGGAAGTATGCTTGGGGTCATTGTCCACTTGGAAGACCCATTTGCGACTAAGCTTTAACTTCCTGACTGATGCATTGAGATGTTGCTTCCTTTTGGGTTATGTCGATATATGGCTCGTTTTACTGTGGATATAGATATTTTTGTACATGTTTCCTCCAGCATGTCCACAAGGTCCTTTGCTGTTGTTCTGGGATTGATTTGCACTTTTCGCACCAAAGTATGTTAATCTCAAGGAGACAGAACGCGTCTCCTTCCTGAGTGGTTTGACGGATGCGTGATACCATGGGGTTTATACTTGCGCACTATTGTTTGTACAGATGAACGTGGTACCTTCAGGCATTTGGAAATTGCTCCCAAGGATGAACCAGACTTGTGGAAGTCTACAAGGTCTTGGCTGATATCTTTTGATTTTCCCATGATGTCAAGCAAAGAAGCATTGAGTTTGAAGATAGGCCTTGAAATACATCCACAGGTACACCTCCAATTGACTCAAATGATGTCAATTTGCCTATCAGAAGATTCTAAAGCCATGACATCATTTTCTGGAATTTTCCAAGCTGTTTAAAAGGCACAGTCAACTTAGTGTATGTATAATTCTGACCCACTGGAATTGTGATACAGTGAATTACAAGTGAAATAATCTGTCTGTAAACAATTGTTGGAAAAATGACTTGTGTCATGCACAAAGTAGATGTCCTAACCGACTTGCCAAAACTATAGTTTGCTAACAAGAAATTTGCGGAGGGGTGGTTGAAAAATGAGTTTTAATGACTCCAACCTGTGTATGTAAACTTCCGACTTCAACTGTATGTTAACATTCCCAGAGCAAGTGAAATAGTTAATAAACAAAAGTGAAATAAACAATAAAACATTTACAGTAAACATTACACACAAAAATTTCAAAAGAACAAAGACATTTCTCCCTCTCTCTCTCTCCCCCTTTTATTTGGGAGCATGTGTGTGTGTGTGTGCGTGTGTGTTGTGGAGTGTTTGTTTGGCTATCACAAAGCGCATCCTATGAAGCAAACTACTTAGTACCAGGCACGACTCCAACACCAACATTAAGTTTGCTGATGACATAACAGCGGTAGGCCTGATCACCGACAACGACGAGACAAGCCATAGGGAGGTCAGAGACCTGACCATGTGGTGCAAGGACAATAACCTCTCCCTCAACGTGTCCAAGACAAAGGAGATGATTGTGGACTACAGGAAAAGGAGGACCGAGCAGTACCCATTCAAATCGACGGAGCTGTAGTGGAGCAGGACGAGAGCTTCAAGTTCCTTGGCGTCCACATCACCAACAAACTAACATGGTCCAAGCACACCAGGACAGCCGTGAAACATATTCCCACTCAGGAGACTGAAAAGATTTGGCATGGGTCCTCAGAAGGTTCTACAGCTGCACCAATGAGAGCATCCTGACGGGTTGCATCACTGCCTGGTATGGCAACAACTCGGCCTCTGACCACAAGGCACTAGCTTCTTGCCATCCAGGACCTCTATACCAGGCGGTGTCAGAGGAAGGCCCTAAAAATTGTCTAAGACTCCAGCCACCCTAGTAATAGACTGTTCTCTCTGCTACCGCATGGCTAGCGGTACCGGAGCGCCAAGTCGAGGTTCAAAAGGCTTCTTAAAACCTCTTGACGCTAGGGGTCAGATTTTTTACTTAAAAAAAAAATAACGTTCCCAAGGTAAACGGACTATTTCTCAGGTCCAGATCGTAGAATATGCATATAATTTACAGATTAGGATAGAAAACACTCCACAGTTTCCAAAACTGTCAAAATATTGTCTGTGAGTATAACAAAACTGATTCTGCAGGCAAAAACCTGAGGAAATCTAACCCGGAAGTGATAAAAAAAATGTAATCTGTGTTTCCTTGCCCGTCTTTCTTCCATTTAAAGGGGTATCAACCAGATTCCTTTTCCAATGGCTTCCTCAGGCTGTGACCAGGCTTTAGACATAGTTTCAGGCTAATGAGCGAGATTTTTCAAAACGAGTCAGGTGTTCTTTGATTAGTTCCTGCGCGCGAGAGGGGTAGCTCTCCATTTTCTTTCTCTCTTTTATTGAATAGGTTACGGTCCGGTTGAAATATTATCGATTATGTTTGTAAAAAACAACCTGAGGCTTGATTATAAAAAACATTTGACATGTTTCTACGAACATTACGGATACTTTTTGGAATTTTCGTCGAACGGAACGAGTCTTTGGTTTTCTGAACATAACGCGCAACCCAAATGGCGTTTTTTTGTTATAAAAGTAATATTTATCGAACAAAAATAACATTTATTGTGTAACTGGGAGTCTCGTGAGTGCAAACATCCGAAGATTATCAAAGTTAAGCGATTAATTGTATTGCTTTTCTGACTTTCGTGACCATGCTAATTTGGGGCTAGCTGTTCTAGCATTGATTGATACACTCACAAAAGCTTGGATTGCTTTCGCTGCAAAGCATATTTTCAAAATCTGACACGATAGGTGGATTAACAACAAGCTAAGCTGTGTTTTGGTATATTTCACTTGTGATTGCATGATTATAAATATTTTTAGCAATATTTTGCGCCCTGCAATTCAGCGGTTGTTTAGGAAAGTGATCCCGCTAACGGGATCCGTAGCGCAGAGAAGGCTTCTTAACAGCTTCTACCCACAAGCCATAAGACCCCACCCTCTTCTCATTGCAAGCTGCTCTCTGATGTTTGTGTGACGTAAGGTGAGGCATTCAGGCACAGGAGGGTGTGTGTGTGTGTGTTAATGTGTGCTCTGTAATGTAACTCAGCAGTTCCATCAACAGAAAACCAGTAGGCAAATGATCATTAATGGTGTCAGCAAGGACCCAGCGCTAGGTAACCGGGGAATCTGTTACTGCGCTTCCCAAACACATCACCCATCATGGCAACACTCATCACCAATTACGGCAACGCACACACACACACACACACACACACACACACACACACACACACACACACACACACACACACACACACACACACACACACACACACACACACACACACACACACACACACACACACACACACACAACCTCCCATAGCTAACCCCCAACAGATGGCCAATTTAGCCAGACGTGAGGAGGAAGCCAATCAACTGCGTGACAGAGACTCATTAATGAGTTAGTTCCCACCCTATGTTCCGTTTTTGTTTCTCTCCTACAATGCAAATCTAGAACTCTGTTTCAACTTTCTGTTGCATATGTAACCAGAGGTTGCAAACAGAAGCAAACCTTACCCAAACATTAAACCTGGTTCTATACCAAACAAATAACATATTTGAGTAAGTTTGCAACAGCAGGAAAATAATTAATTAATGAACATTTTTGTAGGGGCTGATAATTTTTTTCATTCAAAGTTGGAATTACAAACTTCAGAAAATGTTAAAACCTCAAATACACTACAAGTTTTACATTTCCTGCAACAGGGTGATCAAATCAAGATGTGTAGATCCACTCCAGTCCACTCCAGCCTATACCAAGAACAGAATACTTCCATGAATCAATAGTGTAGAGTCATGGTCTAATTTTCCTAATTACAGCGCAGTGAGATGTTGGCCCTGCCTGGAAGTGCTGATTGGGCCGGGCGATGAATATATATCTTTCAGCTAGACGACTGATCCCTTCCTTCTGCATAGTCCACAGTTTGGGGCCTAGGGTGTGTGGCTCTATCCACCAGCTACACGGACATGACCTACTGCATTACTATTCACTCATTCACCTCCCTCCGTCTATCACAACCATGGACTTAATACATTGAGATTGAGAGAGAGACAGAGACAGAGAGAGAGAGAGAGAGAGAGAGAGGTGGAGGAAAAGAGTGGAGCTAAGGTGTTTGAGTGTACATCCCAAATTGCACCCTTTTCCCTATGTAGTGCACAAGTTTTGACCAGGACTCATAGGCATTTGGGATACACCCTGAGACTCCTACCTCCACCCCTCCAAAAAAAAAATCCTCACATCCTCTGCCTCTTAAAAACAACCTGGGGAAGCATTTTTCATTATTGATATCACTAAACCGAAATGTTACAAGAAGGTGAGAGAACCAGACTGGAATGCAGAAAAAGCAGAGAGAGTCCAGGGACAGAGTAGTACACCCGTTTATTCCGGTGAACATATTCTTGTAAACAAATTCCTGTGAACATATTCCTGTGAACATGCTTAGCAATGGTTTCTAGTTGCTAATCTTGTTGACAGGCCTTGGAGGCAGAGCCAAAGCTATTACGACCAAACATGGTCCATATATTTTCATGCATACTTAATCTGACGATACTAAACGAGTGTATGCTTATCCTCTAATTTGACGGCTCACCAGGTCCAGGGAGATCATTTAGGGCTGAATTTATGAGATAAGCCTATTACTAGGAGGATTTCTCCTCACACTCCGCTGGACACAGCTAGCTGTTTGTAGTCTGGCACAGTACAAGCACAGCCTAACTGCAGACAAGAGTGGGCCTACTGTAGACAGCATCTAGGGGCCAGATTCAGACTGGACGAGGCCTACTGTAAACAGCATCTAGGGGCCAGATTCAGACTGGACGAGGCCTACGGTAGACAACATCTAGGGGCCAGATTCAGACTGGACGAGGCCTACTGTAGACAACATCTAGGGGCCAGATTCAGACTGGACGAGGCCTACTGTAGACAGCATCTAGGGGCCAGATTCAGACTGTACTAGGCCTACTGTAAACAGCATCTAGGGGCCAGATTCAGACTGGACGAGGCCTACTGTAAACAGCATCTAGGGGCCAGATTCAGACTGGACGAGGCCTACTGTAGTAGACAGCCTCTTTTATCCAGATTCAGACTGGACGAGGCCTACTGTTGACAACATCTAGGGGCAAGATTCAGACTGGACGATGCCTACTGTAGACAGTATCTAGAGGCCTGATTCACAATTGAGATAAGCATACTCAACTTAGACATTCACGTAAATCCTTCAATGATTTCAACAGGAGACTTTTGAGGAATTTGAATTAAGCCTGTGGATCATAAGCCATAATACCGCCGTGAGCCTTTTAGGACATCACATATTTTGCATCTTCTCAGGCCATCATATTCTAGACAGTCTATAACAATAGCAGTCCAACATTATCACATTACGATAGCATGTTGGAGGCAGACAGTAAAGTCACACTACAATGTTAAACCACATGGAAATGATCTGCTGTTTCTGTTGCTTACCTGGCCATGGCCACTCCAAATACACAGCCGCCCACGACGGACCAGAACCCAATCCAGCCAGCATCCACCTGTAGAGAGAGAGGGGGAGAATTTGAATAATTTAACTTTAGCTGCAGGCTAAAGTTAAATCTAGACTTGGTTTCTATCATAATCGCTCCTCTTTCACCCCAGCTGCAAAACTAACCCTGATTCAGATGACCATCCTACCCATGCTAGATTACGGGGACGTAATCTATAGATCGGCAGGTAAGGGTGCTCTCGAGTGGCTAGATGTTCTTTACCATTCGGCCATCAGATTTGCCACCAATGCTCCTTATAGGACACATCACTGCACTCTATTCTCCTCTGTAAACTCATCGGAAGACCCACTGGTTGATGCTTATTTATAAAACCCACTTAGGCCTCACTCCCCCCTATCTGAGATATCTACTGCAGCCCTCATCCTCCACATACAACACCCGTTCTGCAAGTCACATTCTGTTAAAGGTCCCCAAAGCACACATCCCTGGATCGCTCGTCTTTTCAGTTCGCTGCAGCTAGCGACTGGAACGAGCTGCAACAAACACTCAAACTGGACAGTTTTATCTCAATCTCTTCATTCAAATACTCAATCATGGAAACTCTTACTGACAGTTGTGGCTGCTTTGTGTGATGTATTGTTGTCTCTACCTTCTTGCCCTTTGTGCTGTTGTCTGTGCCCAATGTTTGTACCATGTTTTGTGCTGCTACCATGTCGTGCTGCTGCCATGTTGTGCTGCTACCATGCTGTGTTGTCATGTGTTTCTGCCTTGTTATGTTGTTGTCTTAGGACTCTCTAATGTAGTGTTGTCTCTCTTGTCGTGATGTGCGTTTTCTCCTAGATTTTTTTATTTTTCATCCCAGCCCCCGTCCCAGCAGGAGGCCTTTTGCCTTTTGGTAGGTCGTCATTGTAAATAAGAATTTGTTCTTAACTGACTTGGCTATTTAAATAAAATGTTAAATGCAATTTTAAAAATCAACAGAGCATAATGGTCCCTGAAGACAATAGAGAGATTGAGATCGAGAGAGAAAGAGAGCGAGAGAGAGGGGGAAGAAAGAATTAGAGGAGAGAGAGATTCCGTTATTATTCCATGTTCAATATGCCATACACGGCTCAGAGGACCTAGGGTAGACAGACAGCAGGCTCAGAGTGTCTGAAGACCGTGGAAACCTGTCAATCAAACCCAAGGTAAATTGAAGCCCTGTATTCTGAAAGTGGAATCGGAGTCAATGGAAACAGCTGGTGATGTCAGCATGATGTTTCATCACAGACAAATGCCTGCTCTGACAGATAGAGACGGAGAAGAGAGGACAGACGTCATGACCATGGTCGTGTTCAGTAAAGCGAAAACAGAGTGAAACAGAGAGACACTACCTCAACTTGTCCAATACGAAGAGCAAAGAAGTTTTGCTACGGTGTTCTCCCCTGAACTAGACCCAGGGCCTACTGTTGCAGAATCAGTATGAGAGGCTGACAATGCTAAACCGGACCCATATTCATAAAGCATCTAAGAGTAGGAGTTTTGATCTAGGATACATTATTAATTAAAAGGCAAAACTGATCCTAGATTAGCATTCCTACTCTGAAATGCCCAGCGGTTACACTACACTGTCTGGAGGCAGCAGAATTAAAGGAGACATTTTATTTTTTACAAACAAACCTCTCTTTATGTAAATTACATGTTATAGAAATGTCTAGAAACCTTTTTCGTGATTTTCCATGTGTTTGATAAACTTACCCCAGACAGCAAATCACTTCCTTATCCCCGTTGTGTAGTATGGGGGTAAAAAACAAAAACACCCAAATATATCCTTTTAGAAACGGCAAAGCTCTCAGTATAGTGATACAGGTCTTTAGATTCTGTACACATGAAATTGTGTCATTCCAAACTTTATCTGCAACGTTATTTTCCATTTTGTAGCCCAGGAAAAGTACCAGGAGTTCACAACAGTGACGTTCCCAGTGCAGAAAGATTGTCTGTAATCAGAAAGCTGCTGTGTTCTCAGGTGAAGTATTAACCTTCAGAGGGGTTTTCTGCGGAATGACTTAATGGCCACCCTCCATTAACGGACCAATTAGATATGAGTGATTAACGCAGGGTGGGACCTTGTTCTTAATTAAAGCGATGCTAATTGCGTACAGTGACACAGAGACACTTAGCTACGTGCTTCAGGACACTGTCTGGTCCAGCACTGGGCTGGGTGTCTGAAGGGAGGGAGGGTTCCTGCACTCCACCCAGTACTAAGTTTCAGCTACAGCCACTTGCCCAGTCCCATCCATCCATCCACCCATCCCAAACCCCTTCACCCATCCCCAGCCCCCCCATCCTTATCCCCAGCCCCTAGCTGCTGCTGCAAGGTCCTCTACCCAGCCCAATCCCCTCAACCTGTTCCCATCCCCATCTCCCCCAACCTGTCCCTGTCCCCATCCCCCTCAACCTGTCCCCAGCCCCATCCCCAGCCCCCTCAACCTAGCCCTATCCCACTCAACCTAGCCCCATCCCACTCAACCTAGCCCCATCCCACTCAACCTAGCCCCATCCCACTCAACCTGTCCCCTCCCCATCCCCCCAACCTGTCCCAATCCCCCTCAACCTGTCCCCAGCCTCCTCAACCTGTCCCCAGCTCCATCCCCCTCAACCTGTCCTTTGCCCCATCCACCTACCTCAATCTGTCCTCTGCCCCACCCCCCTCAACCTGTCCCCATCCCCCTCCTCCTCAACCTGTCCCCATCCCCCTCCCCCTCAACCTGTCTCCAGCCCCCTCAACCTGTCTCCAGCTCCATCCCCCTCAACCTGTCCTCTGCCCAATCCACCTCAACCTGTCCCCATCCCCCTCCTCCTCAACCTGTCCCCATCCCCCTCAACCTGTCTCCAGCCCCCTCAACCTGTCTCCAGCTCCATCCACCTCAACCTGTCCTCTGCCCCATCCACCTCAACCTGTCCCCAGCCCCATCCCCCTCAACCCCATCCACCTCAACCCTCCCCAGCCCCCTCAACCTGTCTCCAGCCCCCTCAACCTGTCCTCTGCTCCATCCACCTCAACCTGTCCTCTGCCCCATCCACCTCAACCTGTCCCCAGCCCCATCCCCCTCAACCCCATCCACCTCAACCCTCCCCAGCCCCCTCAACCTGTCCCCAGCCCCATCCCCTCAACCTGTCCCCATCCACCTCATCCTCCCTTTCCCTAGCCCCATCCACCTCAACCCTCCCTCACCCCATCCACCTCAAACCTCCCCAGTCCCATCCACTTCAAACCTCCCCCTCCCCAGCCCCATCCACCTCATCCTCCACCCTCCCCAGCCCCATCCACCTCAACCCTCCCCAACATACTATTTTCCCATGATAGGTCAGCAGCTGCTGCACCAAGCCATACTTGTCTCTGTGCTAAAATGTCTTATTTATAGGATCAATTCCCTGTCCATATAAATGGCACCATATTCCCTACATAGGGCTTTTGTCAAAAGTAGTGCACTATGGGCCCTGGCCAAATGTAGTGCACAGTATAGGGAATAGGGTGCCATTTGGGATGCAAACAACGTGTCAGGGGTAGTGGGTCAATGGGAGTGGGTGTTCTGGGAAAGACAGGATGATGCAAAAAGAGAGGAAGAAAAACAAAGTGGTCACCTTATCAGGGAAAGAAAGAAAAAGAAAGTCTCTGACTGCTTTGTCTACAGACACACAGACACACTGTGAAGACTGGCAGATTGAAAACAGCATTTGATATCTGCAGAACATAGCCTGTTAAATGAGAACAGCAGAGACCAGCACAGCCCCTGCAGTGGCTGGAGTGACACGGCAGCACTAACATTGGCAAGTGGCATTTGATTGGAGAAGTGGAGAGCAGCTGAGAGGTGATTGGTAGGCAGTGAAGGGGGGCGAGGGGCTAAAGCAGCACCTCTATATCGATCGCCTCGCTGCAGAGAGAGAGAAAGAGAGCTCTGTCTGGGATGACAGTGGGACCACACAGCGTGTAGCATAGAGAAGACTGGCAAATGAACCATCCATAAGAGGGATAGAGGGTGTGTGTGTGTGTGTGTGTGCGTGTGTGTGTGTCTGTGTACCGCATCACTCACTTTGCTTGCACTGTTATCCTCTTGATCCCTGGCCTAAATAGGTTTAGTATGTGTGTCAGACAGTCACAGCTATAGAGCTATCATTTCACACCTCATATCTACCCTCACTGTATTCTTTTCAATGAATCTCCTGATAGCGTCTTATCAGAATAAGGTCATGGTTCGTTGGTTCCAAGACTGACGTGCACCTTGCAGGTTGTAGCGTATCGAAAGTTACCGTAGTGTATGAGGTTTGCAGCTCCCAAGCTGTATAGAAAGTTACAGTAGTGTATGATGTTTGAAACTTTGAAATCAACAGCTAACATAACACATCCTTAAAGTCTGAAACATGACCCAGCCAAGCTGCACTGCTTCTTGACACAATGCCCGCTTAACCCAGAAGCCAGCTGCACCAATGTGTCGGAGGGAACACCGTACACCTGGCGACCGTGTTCGCGTGCATGCGCCCGGCCCGCACAGGAGTCGCTAGAGCGCGGGACAAGGAAATCTCGGCTTGCCAAACCCTCTCCTAACCCGGACGACGCTGGGCCAATTGTGCGCCGCCTCATGGGTCTCCCAGTCACGGCCAGCTGTGACACAACCTGGGATCGAACCCGGGTCTGTAGTGACGCTTCAAGTGCCTTAGGTCGCTGCACCACTCGTGCAGCTCCTGCAAATTGATTTGAACAAACAATTGGTCCCCCCAAAAAATGCGGCCCTCTGTTGAATTTCAAAATTCCGATGTGGCCCTCGAGCCAAAAGGTTTGCCCACCCCTGTATTAGAGTGAGCCTGTGTCAGAATCCAGAATATAAATACGTGCTGTATATAGACCATATATCATTTGGAAGGAAAATGGTATGTACAACTATGTGGAGAAGTGTATACAGTCGTGGCCAAAAGTTTTGAGAATGACACAAATATACATTTTCACAAAGTCTGAGTGTCTTTAGATATTTTTGTCAGATGTTACTATGGAATACTGAAGTATAATTACAAGCATTTCATAAGTGTCAATGGCTTTTATTGACAATTAAATGAAGTTGATGCAAAGAGTCAATATTTGCAGTGTTGACCCTTCTTTTTCAAGACCTCTGCAATCCACCCTGGCATGCTGTCAATTAACTTCTGGGCCACATCCTGACTGATGGCAGCCCATTCTTGCATAGTCAATGCTTGGAGTTGGTCAGAATTTGTGGGTTTTTGTTTGTCTACCT
The DNA here is from genome assembly GCF_016432855.1 of Salvelinus namaycush. Classification (NCBI taxonomy): domain Eukaryota; kingdom Metazoa; phylum Chordata; class Actinopteri; order Salmoniformes; family Salmonidae; genus Salvelinus; species Salvelinus namaycush. The sequence continues at coordinate 24,869,700 of NC_052325.1, read as the reverse complement.
GCCTCTTGAGGATTGACCACAAGTTCTCAATGGGATTAAGGTCTGGGGAGTTTCCTGGCCATGGACCCAAAATATCAATGTTTTGTTCCCCGAGCCACTTAGTTATCACTTTTGCCTTATGGCAAGGTGCTCCATCATGCTGGAAAAGGCATTGTTCGTCACCAAACTGTTCCTGGATGGTTGGGAGAAGTTGCTCTCGGAGGATGTGTTGGTACCATTCTTTATTCATGGCTGTGTTCTTAGGCAAAATTGTGAGTGAGCCCACTCCCTTGGCTGAGAAGCAACCCCACACATGAATGGTCTCAGGATGCTTTACTCTTGGCATGACACAGGACTGATGGTATCCCTCACCTTGTCTTCTCCGGACAAGCTTTTTTCCAGATGTCCCAAACAATCGCAAAGGGGATTCATCAGAGAAAATGACTTAACCCCAGTCCTCAGCAGTCCAGTCCCTGTACCTTTTGCAGAATATCAGTCTGTCCCTGATGTTTTTCCTGGAGAGAAGTGGCTTCTTTGCTGCCCTTCTTGACACCAGGCCATCCTCCAAAAGTCTTCGCCTCACTGTGCGTGCAGATGCCCTCACACCTGCCTGCTGCCATTCTTGAGCAAGCTCTGTACTGGTGGTGCCCCGATCCCGCAGCTGAATCAACTTTAGGAGACGGTCCTGGCGCTTGCTGGACTTTCTTGGGCACCCTGAAGCCTTCTTCACAACAATTGAACCGCTCTCCTTGAAGTTCTTGATGATCCGATAAAGTGTTGATTTAGGTGCAATCTTACTGGCAGCAATATCCTTGCCTGTTAAGTCCTTTTTGTGCAAAGCAATGATGACGGCACAAGTTTCTTTGCAGGTAACCATGGTTGACAGAGGAAGAACAATGATTCCAAGCACCACCCTCCTTTTGAAGCTTCCAGTCTGTTATTCGAACTCAATCAGCATGACAGAGTGATCTCCAGCCTTGTCCTCGTCAACACTCACACCTGTGTTAACTTCTTATGGCTGCAGGGGCAGTATTGAGTAGCTTGGATGAAAGGTGCCCAGAGTAAACGGCCTGCTCCTCAGTCCCAGTTACTAATATATGCATATTATTATTAGTATTGGATAGAAAACACTGAGAAAAAATCCAAACAGGAAGTGAGAATTCTGAGAGTGGTCGATGTTAAAGTCATCGCCTATTCAATTCCCTGTAATATATGGATCTGTTTGCACTACCTACGCCTTCTACTAGATGTCAACAGTCAGTAGAACGTGGAATGAAGCTTATGCTGTGTTGTGGGCCTGGATGGGAGGTGTTTGAGTCAGTGGTCTGGCAGAGTGCCAGTTCTTGGTCACGCACTTTCCTCATGATATCGCCATGCGTTCCATTACTTATAGAGACTGAAAAGAATGCTCCGGTAGGAACGTTATTGGATATAGATGATAACAACATCCTGAAGATTGATTCTCTACTGTTTGACCAGTTTATTCGACTTGTATTATAACTTTTTGAAGTTTTCGTCCGATGTTTGCCTGCATCTGCGCGAGCGTTTGGACACGTGTACTACACATGCTAGCAAAATTTGCTAATTGGACATAAGTAATGGACATTATCGAACAAAACAACGATTTATTGTGGAACTAGGATTCCTGGCACTGCATTCTGATGAAGATAATCAAAGGTAAGGGAATATTTATGATGTCATTTCGTATTTTTGTTGACTCCAACATGGCGGCTAATTTGGCTATTGTTCTGAGCGCCGTCTCAGATTATTGCATGGTTTGTTTTTTCCGTAAAGTCTTTTTGAAATCTGACACAGCGGTTGCATTAAGGAGAGGTATATCTATAATTCCATGTGTATAACTTGTATTATCATCTACATTTATGATGAGTATTTCTGTTGAAACGATGTGGCTATGCAAAATCACTTGATGTTTTTGGAACTAGTGAATGTAACGCGCCAATGTAAACTCAGATTTTTTTATATAAATATGAACTTTATCAAACAAAACATGCATGTATTGTGTAACATGAAGTCCTATGAGTGTCATCTGATGAAGATAATCAAAGGTTAGTGATTAATGTTATCTCTATTTCTGCTTTTTGTGAAAGCTATCTTTAGCTGGAAAAATGGCAGTGCTTATTGTGGTTTGGTGGTGACCTAACATAATCGTTTGTAGTGCTTTCGCTGAAAAGCATATTTGAAATCGGACACTTGTGGGATTAACAACAAGATTACCTTTAAAATGATATAAGACACCTGTATGTCTGAGGAATTTTAATTATGAGATTTCTGTTGTTTGAATTTGGCGCCCTGCACTTTCACTGGCTGTTGTCATTGCAGCCATAAGAAGTTAACGAGAGAATCATTGACATGATGTCAGCTGGTCCTTTTGTGGCAGGGCTGAAATGCAGTGGAAATGTTTTTGGGGGATTCAGTTCATTTGCATGGCAAAGAGGAACTTTTCAATTAATTGCAATTCATCTGATCACTCTTCATAACATTCTGGAGTATATGCAAATTGCCATCATACAAACTGAGGCAGCAGACTTTGTGAAAATTAATATTTGTGTCATTCTCAAAACTTTTGGCCACGACTGTAAATACCAAGGAATTATAATTTGATAACTCCCGATAAGGGCGGTTCCCACCTCGGGCCAGGATACAGCCCTTGGAGGGAGTTGTCACACGATAATTCCCGAGTTCTCAGGCATTATTGCTTAATTGAACACTGGTCACCTTATATTCTGTTTCTATACTGCTGTTTATGTGTATGTATATACTTTATTCTCCACATAGCTCATCCGAATATACCTACTACTGCATTCTGAAGTTGCTACCCAAGTGGGCTGGTCACTTTAGTTATTTTCTTATGTTTTGACCCAGTCGTTCATTCTAATTGTTCTATTAATTCGATGTTGGTATGCTAAACAAATCAGTGGCATGTAGCTAGCTAGCTGAGATTCAATGATAAGAGACAAGTTCAATAATGAATGATTAAAAAAAATCCAATAGGCATACATAGGTAACAACTATTATGGTGAGCGAGTCCGAGCTAACCAAGCTTGTTGGTGATGTTAATAGTAATGTTTCCATTGATGGCACGTGTGGAAGAACTGTCCATGGTCCTGGCGCTGGTTGCTGACAGCAGGTGCTTGCCTCTTCTTTGGCAGAGAATCCCACTCACATCGTTGGCAGCTAAAATAGCACTCCAGTGCTTTCTGCCAATAACTATTGAGTGAGCTCTCACACCGATTGCCACTCACAGCCATTATTTTCCTTGCATACAGGCCCGCATCGGATACCTTTTGCATTCTGAAGTTGCTACCCAAGCGGGCTGATCGTTCGATATTCTCATGTCTTGACCCAGTCGTTCATTCTAATCGTTCTATGCATTCAATGTTGCTATGTAAAACAAATCAGTGGCATGTAGCTAGCTGAGATTCAATGATTATGAGAGACAACAAGTTCAATAATTAATGATTTAATAATATCCAATAGGCCTACATAAGCTGGTAAATGAATGAATGGAATTCTGAGTGTTTACAGTTTCCATGGTGAATTATTAGTTTCTCGTTGATACTTGGGCTAGCTGGCACAGGAGAGATCGCATTTGTAAAATGATACATTGTTGCACAGGTCGTAGAGGCAGACTGGTAGGTTTATAACCGCCAACTGTTGCAAACCAAATAGCAGCATGGAAAAATATTGTGTAGACAATCTTTTTCAGAGGGAGATGAATACGTCATGGTATTTTGTGGAAGTTGTTGTCCCTCAAATCAACCAATTAGCATCCAGGATGCAAACAACCCGTTTTATAATGATTCTACATACATGGGACATTAGTCTCAAGGTGCAAGGCTAGTGATGGCTGTTCAAGTCAAACTAACACTCCTTCAGCTTCTGAGGAGTGAATGCTCTCATTATGATGCATTTTAATGACTCAGTGTGTTTATACGTTATGAGCCTGGGGAAACTGTTCAGAGTTCAGCTATGCATCTTTGTGACACCATCTTTAGATAGGGAGATAAGTGAGAATAGTTCCTAATGATTTCCTTTCCACGACAAATGAAACCATTAGACATAAAGAGTATAAAGAATTGAGGATACTGCCTGTAGGTTCTGACAGAAAGGAAAGATAGTGAGGTGAATACAACAAGGCTGTGTGTGTGTGTGTGTGTGTGTGTGTGTGTGTGTGTGTGTGTGTGTGTGTGTGTGTGTGTGTGTGTGTGTGTGTGTGTGTGTGTGTGTGTGTGTGTGTGTGTGATCCCACAGCTCTGTCATTTTTTCTCAAGAACCTGGCTGATGATAACCTTGAAAAGAAGACTCTTTTGTCTCCTTTGAGCCACTACTATCTTGTTGGAAGTAGAGGGTGCTCTGGTCTGCATCCCAACATCTCCTCTTCTCACTTTCTCTCTCATCCTGAAATCTCTGATGCTAATCCAGGATGGTTGAAGGGTCTGAGACAATGCCGGTCTCATTAAGATAAGAATCTCAAGTGTTAAGTGCCTGGCTATCTTGACGTGCTCCACATTTTCCCGCATGCAAATAAAGTTCTGTCGAATCCATGTATGTTTGATTAGACCCTTAAAAGGTGAAACCACTTGGAGAGAGGAAGTGGACAGAAAAAAGAGCCCAACCAAACAAGCCCCACGTGGAGGATCATTTTTTATTTCAAAGTGTTATTCACAAGGGCCTGCTTATTTTTAATGAGTCCAGGATGGGAAAGTAAAGTCGACTTTGTGAAGAAGATTGTGTTGCTGTGGCTCTGTCCACTGGGGGTTAATTATGAGTCAACATCCATTTTAGCCTGTGAAATTACATTCTGCATCCCAAATGGTACCCTACTCCCACAGGGTTCTGGTCAAAAGTAGTGCAATATGTGGGGAATAGGGTGCCATTTCAAAAGTAAACATTAATTTCAGCCAGGGAAATCAAACTCTGTGTGTTTGCCTCAGACAATTAGCCATATCACAGGCCCAGTTAGAATAAGGGGAAGTTTTCAGGCAGGCTGGCGGGCCTGTTTCAGTGCTTCAGAAGGTGAGCACCAACACAGAGTTGAGATAGCTATTGAAACACGCCATTTTCATTGTGGGTGCGTACCAGCGCGGGTCATTTGTATGAAATTGGCAGAAAATGCTGTAAATGCTCTAATGTAATAAATTACCTTAAGAAGTGATCAGTTTGAAAATGTCTAAATTGTCTTCCAGAACTGCTATTACTGTAGTACATTCAGAGTGAATAAAGTGAGTAATGATACGCTAGTTCAGAAAACACTTCTCAACTTTGAAGACAATCTGTATCTTTGGTATGTTCTAAACCCAGCATACATGTTGTGGGTGTTGGGTCAGGTGTGTGTTCCTTACCTGGCTGACTCTGGCAGGGGTGAGGATCATGTCCAGAACTCCTGACCAGCCTGCCACCACTCCTGTAGGCACCGCGTAGGCCAACGCTATCATCAGGAACCGGAAATTACTGGAGGGCAAGAGAGAGAGAGAGAAACAAAGGCGTTTTAGCAGCAAGTCCACTGCCTAGAGAAGTCCTACAGTATCACTGCCTAGAGAAGTCCTACAGTATCACTGCCTAGAGAAGTCCTACAGTATCACTGCCTAGTAAAGTCCTACAGTATCACTGCCTAGCGAAGTCCTACAGTATCACTGCCTAGTAAAGTCCTACAGTATCACTGCCTAGTAAAGTCCTACAGTATCACTGCCTAGAGAAGTCCTACAGTATCACTGCCTAGTAAAGTCCTACAGTATCACTGCCTAGAGAAGTCCTACAGTATCACTGCCTAGAGAAGTCCTACAGTATCACTGCCTAGTAAAGTCCTACAGTATCACTGCCTAGCGAAGTCCTACAGTATCACTGCCTAGTAAAGTCCTACAGTATCACTGCCTAGCGAAGTCCTACAGTATCACTGCCTAGTAAAGTCACACAGTATCACTGCCTAGAGAAGTCCTACAGTATCACTGCCTAGTAAAGTCCTACAGTATCACTGCCTAGAGAAGTCCTACACTATCACTGCCTAGAGAAGTCCTACAGTATCACTGCCTAGTAAAGTCACACAGTATCACTGCCTAGAGAAGTCCTACAGTATCACTGCCTAGAGAAGTCCTACAGTATCACTGCCTAGTAAAGTCCTACAGTATCACTGCCTAGAGAAGTCCTACAGTATCACTGCCTAGAGAAGTCCTACAGTATCACTGCCTAGTAAAGACCTACAGTATCACTGCCTAGTAAAGTCCTACAGTATCACTGCCTAGAGAAGTCCTACAGTATCACTGCCTAGTAAAGTCCTACAGTATCACTGCCTAGAGAAGTCCTACAGTATCACTGCCTAGAGAAGTCCTACAGTATCACTGCCTAGAGAAGTCCTACAGTATCACTGCCTAGTAAAGTCCTACAGTATCACTGCCTAGAGAAGTCCTACAGTATCACTGCCTAGAGAAGTCCTACAGTATCACTGCCTAGAGAAGTCCTACAGTATCACTGCCTAGTAAAGTCATACAGTATCACTGCCTAGAGAAGTCCTACAGTATCACTGCCTAGCGAAGTCCTACAGTATCACTGCCTAGTAAAGTCATACAGTATCACTGCCTAGAGAAGTCCTACAGTATCACTGCCTAGTAAAGTCCTACAGTATCACTGCCTAGAGAAGTCCTACAGTATCACTGCCTAGAGAAGTCCTACAGTATCACTGCCTAGTAAAGTCACACAGTATCACTGCCTAGAGAAGTCCTACAGTATCACTGCCTAGAGAAGTCCTACAGTATCACTGCCTAGTAAAGTCCTACAGTATCACTGCCTAGAGAAGTCCTACAGTATCACTGCCTAGAGAAGTCCTACAGTATCACTGCCTAGAGAAGTCCTACAGTATCACTGCCTAGTAAAGTCCTACAGTATCACTGCCTAGAGAAGTCCTACAGTATCACTGCCTAGAGAAGTCCTACAGTATCACTGCCTAGTAAAGTCATACAGTATCACTGCCTAGAGAAGTCCTACAGTATCACTGCCTAGCGAAGTCCTACAGTATCACTGCCTAGTAAAGTCATACAGTATCACTGCCTAGAGAAGTCCTACAGTATCACTGCCTAGTAAAGTCCTACAGTATCACTGCCTAGAGAAGTCCTACAGTATCACTGCCTAGAGAAGTCCTACAGTATCACTGCCTAGTAAAGTCACACAGTATCACTGCCTAGTAAAGTCCTACAGTATCACTGCCTAGCGAAGTCCTACAGTATCACTGCCTAGTAAAGTCACACAGTATCACTGCCTAGAGAAGTCCTACAGTATCACTGCCTAGTAAAGTCCTACAGTATCACTGCCTAGAGAAGTCCTACACTATCACTGCCTAGAGAAGTCCTACAGTATCACTGCCTAGTAAAGTCACACAGTATCACTGCCTAGTAAAGTCCTACAGTATCACTGCCTAGAGAAGTCCTACAGTATCACTGCCTAGTAAAGTCCTACAGTATCACTGCCTAGAGAAGTCCTACAGTATCACTGCCTAGAGAAGTCCTACAGTATCACTGCCTAGTAAAGTCCTACAGTATCACTGCCTAGTAAAGTCCTACAGTATCACTGCCTAGAGAAGTCCTACAGTATCACTGCCTAGTAAAGTCCTACAGTATCACTGCCTAGAGAAGTCCTACAGTATCACTGCCTAGAGAAGTCCTACAGTATCACTGCCTAGAGAAGTCCTACAGTATCACTGCCTAGTAAAGTCCTACAGTATCACTGCCTAGAGAAGTCCTACAGTATCACTGCCTAGAGAAGTCCTACAGTATCACTGCCTAGAGAAGTCCTACAGTATCACTGCCTAGTAAAGTCATACAGTATCACTGCCTAGAGAAGTCCTACAGTATCACTGCCTAGCGAAGTCCTACAGTATCACTGCCTAGTAAAGTCATACAGTATCACTGCCTAGAGAAGTCCTACAGTATCACTGCCTAGTAAAGTCCTACAGTATCACTGCCTAGAGAAGTCCTACAGTATCACTGCCTAGAGAAGTCCTACAGTATCACTGCCTAGTAAAGTCACACAGTATCACTGCCTAGAGAAGTCCTACAGTATCACTGCCTAGAGAAGTCCTACAGTATCACTGCCTAGTAAAGTCCTACAGTATCACTGCCTAGAGAAGTCCTACAGTATCACTGCCTAGAGAAGTCCTACAGTATCACTGCCTAGAGAAGTCCTACAGTATCACTGCCTAGTAAAGTCCTACAGTATCACTGCCTAGAGAAGTCCTACAGTATCACTGCCTAGCGAAGTCCTACAGTATCACTGCCTAGTAAAGTCATACAGTATCACTGCCTAGAGAAGTCCTACAGTATCACTGCCTAGTAAAGTCCTACAGTATCACTGCCTAGAGAAGTCCTACAGTATCACTGCCTAGTAAAGTCACACAGTATCACTGCCTAGAGAAGTCCTACAGTATCACTGCCTAGTAAAGTCCTACAGTATCACTGCCTAGAGAAGTCCTACAGTATCACTGCCTAGAGAAGTCCTACAGTATCACTGCCTAGTAAAGTCCTACAGTATCACTGCCTAGAGAAGTCCTACAGTATCACTGCCTAGAGAAGTCCTACAGTATCACTGCCTAGAGAAGTCCTACAGTATCACTGCCTAGAGAAGTACTACAGTATCACTGCCTAGAGAAGTCCTACAGTATCACAACCTAGTAAAGTCCTACATTATCACAACCTAGTAAAGTCCTACAGTATCACTGCCTAGAGAAGTCCTACAGTATCACTGCCTAGAGAAGTCCTACAGTATCACTGCCTAGAGAAGTCCTACAGTATCACTGCCTAGAGAAGTCCTACATTATCACTGCCTAGAGAAGTCCTACAGTATCACTGCCTAGAGAAGTCCTACAGTATCACTGCCTAGAGAAGTCCTACAGTATCACTGCCTAGAGAAGTCCTACAGTATCACTGCCTAGAGAAGTCCTACAGTATCACTGCCTAGAGAAGTCCTACAGTATCACTGCCTAGTAAAGTCCTACAGTATCACTGCCTAGAGAAGTCCTACAGTATCACTGCCTAGAGAAGTCCTACAGTATCACTGCCTAGAGAAGTCCTACAGTATCACTGCCTAGTAAAGTCCTACAGTATCACTGCCTAGAGAAGTGCTACAGTATCACTGCCTAGTAAAGTCCTACAGTATCACTGCCTAGAGAAGTCCTACAGTATCACTGCCTAGTAAAGTCCTACAGTATCACTGCCTAGAGAAGTCCTACAGTATCACTGCCTAGTAAAGTCCTACAGTATCACTGCCTAGAGAAGTCCGACAGTATCACTGCCTAGAGAAGTCCTACAGTATCACTGCCTAGAGAAGTCACACAGTATCACTGCCTAGTAAAGACACACAGTATCACTGCCTAGAGAAGTCCTACAGTATCACTGCCTAGAGAAGTCCTACAGTATCACTGCCTAGAGAAGTCCTACAGTATCACTGCCTAGAGAAGTCCTACAGTATCACTGCCTAGTAAAGTCCTACAGTATCACTGCCTAGAGAAGTCCTACAGTATCACTGCCTAGAGAAGTCCTACAGTATCACTGCCTAGAGAAGTCCTACAGTATCACTGCCTAGTAAAGTCACACAGTATCACTGCCTAGAGAAGTCCTACAGTATCACTGCCTAGAGAAGTCCTACAGTATCACTGCCTAGAGAAGTCCTACAGTATAACTGCCTAGCAAAGTCCTACATTATCACAACCTAGTAAAGTCCTACAGTATCACTGCCTAGTAAAGGCATACATTATCACAACCTAGTAAAGTCCTACAGTATCACTGCCTAGAGAAGTCCTACAGTATCACTGCCTAGAGAAGTCCTACAGTATCACTGCCTAGAGAAGTCCTACAGTATCACTGCCTAGAGAAGTCCTACAGTATCACTGCCTAGAGAAGTCCTACAGTATCACTGCCTAGAGAAGTCCTACAGTATCACTGCCTAGAGAAGTCCTACAGTATCACTGCCTAGAGAAGTCCTACAGTATCACAACCTAGAGAAGTCCTACAGTATCACTGCCTAGAGAAGTCCTACAGTATCACTGCCTAGAGAAGTCCTACATTATCACTGCCTAGTAAAGTCCTACAGTATCACTGCCTAGAGAAGTCCTACAGTATCACTGCCTAGTAAAGTCCTACAGTATCACTGCCTAGTAAAGTCCTACAGTATCACTGCCTAGTAAAGTCCTACAGTATCACTGCCTAGAGAAGTCCTACAGTATCACTGCCTAGAGAATTCCTACAGTATCACTGCCTAGAGAAGTCCTACAGTATCACTGCCTAGAGAAGTCCTACAGTATCACAACCTAGTAAAGTCACACAGTATCACTGCCTAGAGAAGTCCTACAGTATCACAACCTAGAGAAGTCCTACAGTATCACTGCCTAGAGAAGTCCTACAGTATCACTGCCTAGAGAAGTCCTACAGTATCACTGCCTAGTAAAGTCCTACAGTATCACTGCCTAGTAAAGTCACACAGTATCACTGCCTAGAGAAGTCCTACAGTATCACTGCCTAGTAAAGTCCTACAGTATCACTGCCTAGAGAAGTCCTACAGTATCACTGCCTAGAGAAGTCCTACAGTATCACTGCCTAGAGAAGTCCTACAGTATCACTGCCTAGAGAAGTCCTACAGTATCACTGCCTAGAGAAGTCCTACAGTATCACTGCCTAGTAAAGTCCTACAGTATCACTGCCTAGTAAAGTCCTACAGTATCACTGCCTAGAGAAGTCCTACAGTATCACTGCCTAGTAAAGTCCTACAGTATCACTGCCTAGAGAAGTCCTACAGTATCACTGCCTAGTAAAGTCCTACAGTATCACTGCCTAGAGAAGTCCTACAGTATCACTGCCTAGAGAAGTCCTACAGTATCACTGCCTAGAGAAGTCCTACAGTATCACTGCCTAGTAAAGTCACACAGTATCACTGCCTAGTAAAGTCACACAGTATCACTGCCTAGAGAAGTCCTACAGTATCACTGCCTAGAGAAGTCCTACAGTATCACTGCCTAGAGAAGTCCTACAGTATCACTGCCTAGAGAAGTCCTACAGTATCACTGCCTAGTAAAGTCACACAGTATCACTGCCTAGAGAAGTCCTACAGTATCACTGCCTAGAGAAGTCCTACAGTATCACTGCCTAGAGAAGTCCTACAGTATCACTGCCTAGTAAAGTCACACAGTATCACTGCCTAGAGAAGTCCTACAGTATCACTGCCTAGAGAAGTCCTACAGTATCACTGCCTAGAGAAGTCCTACAGTATCACTGCCTAGAGAAGTCCTACAGTATAACTGCCTAGCAAAGTCCTACATTATCACAACCTAGTAAAGTCCTACAGTATCACTGCCTAGTAAAGGCATACATTATCACAACCTAGTAAAGTCCTACAGTATCACTGCCTAGAGAAGTCCTACAGTATCACTGCCTAGGAAAGTCCTACAGTATCACTGCCTAGTAAAGGCATACATTATCACAACCTAGTAAAGTCCTACAGTATCACTGCCTAGAGAAGTCCTACAGTATCACTGCCTAGAGAAGTCCTACAGTATCACTGCCTAGAGAAGTCCTACAGTATCACTGCCTAGAGAAGTCCTACAGTATCACTGCCTAGAGAAGTCCTACAGTATCACTGCCTAGAGAAGTCCTACAGTATCACTGCCTAGAGAAGTCCTACAGTATCACTGCCTAGTAAAGTCCTACAGTATCACTGCCTAGTAAAGTCCTACAGTATCACTGCCTAGAGAAGTCCTACAGTATCACTGCCTAGTAAAGTCCTACAGTATCACTGCCTAGAGAAGTCCTACAGTATCACTGCCTAGTAAAGTCCTACAGTATCACTGCCTAGAGAAGTCCTACAGTATCACTGCCTAGAGAAGTCCTACAGTATCACTGCCTAGAGAAGTCCTACAGTATCACTGCCTAGTAAAGTCACACAGTATCACTGCCTAGTAAAGTCACACAGTATCACTGCCTAGAGAAGTCCTACAGTATCACTGCCTAGAGAAGTCCTACAGTATCACTGCCTAGAGAAGTCCTACAGTATCACTGCCTAGAGAAGTCCTACAGTATCACTGCCTAGTAAAGTCACACAGTATCACTGCCTAGAGAAGTCCTACAGTATCACTGCCTAGAGAAGTCCTACAGTATCACTGCCTAGAGAAGTCCTACAGTATCACTGCCTAGTAAAGTTACACAGTATCACTGCCTAGAGAAGTCCTACAGTATCACTGCCTAGAGAAGTCCTACAGTATCACTGCCTAGAGAAGTCCTACAGTATCACTGCCTAGAGAAGTCCTACAGTATAACTGCCTAGCAAAGTCCTACATTATCACAACCTAGTAAAGTCCTACAGTATCACTGCCTAGTAAAGGCATACATTATCACAACCTAGTAAAGTCCTACAGTATCACTGCCTAGAGAAGTCCTACAGTATCACTGCCTAGGAAAGTCCTACAGTATCACTGCCTAGTAAAGGCATACATTATCACAACCTAGTAAAGTCCTACAGTATCACTGCCTAGAGAAGTCCTACAGTATCACTGCCTAGAGAAGTCCTACAGTATCACTGCCTAGAGAAGTCCTACAGTATCACTGCCTAGAGAAGTCCTACAGTATCACTGCCTAGTAAAGTCACACAGTATCACTGCCTAGAGAAGTCCTACAGTATCACTACCTAGTAAAGTCACACAGTAGCACTGCCTAGAGAAGTCCTACAGTATCACAACCTAGAGAAGTCCTACAGTATCACTGCCTAGAGAAGTCCTACAGTATCACAACCTAGTAAAGTCACACAGTATCACTGCCTAGAGAAGTCCTACAGTATCACTGCCTAGAGAAGTCCTACAGTATCACTGCCTAGAGAAGTCCTACAGTATCACTGCCTAGAGAAGTCCTACAGTATCACTGCCTAGAGAAGTCCTACAGTATCACTGCCTAGAGAAGTCCTACAGTATCACTGCCTAGTAAAGTCACACAGTATCACTGCCTAGAGAAGTCCTACAGTATCACTACCTAGTAAAGTCACACAGTAGCACTGCCTAGAGAAGTCCTACAGTATCACTGCCTAGAGAAGTCCTACAGTATCACAACCTAGAGAAGTCCTACAGTATCACTGCCTAGAGAAGTCCTACAGTATCACAACCTAGTAAAGTCACACAGTATCACTGCCTAGAGAAGTCCTACAGTATCACAACCTAGTAAAGTCACACAGTATCACTGCCTAGAGAAGTCCTACAGTATCACAACCTAGTAAAGTCACACAGTATCACTGCCTAGAGAAGTACTACAGTATCACTGCCTAGAGAAGTCCTACAGTATCACAACCTAGTAAAGTCACACAGTATCACTGCCTAGAGAAGTCCTACAGTATCACTGCCTAGAGAAGTCCTACAGTATCACTGCCTAGAGAAGTCCTACAGTATCACTGCCTAGAGAAGTCCTACAGTATCACTGCCTAGAGAAGTCCTACAGTATCACTGCCTAGTAAAGTCCTACAGTATCACTGCCTAGAGAAGTCCTACAGTATCACAACCTAGAGAAGTCCTACAGTATCACTGCCTAGAGAAGTCCTACAGTATCACTGCCTAGAGAAGTCCTACAGTATCACTGCCTAGAGAAGTCCTACAGTATCACTGCCTAGTAAAGTCCTACAGTATCACAACCTAGAGAAGTCCTACAGTATCACTGCCTAGAGAAGTCCTACAGTATCACTGCCTAGAGAAGTCCTACAGTATCACTGCCTAGAGAAGTCCTACATTATCACTGCCTAGTAAAGTCCTACAGTATCACTGCCTAGAGAAGTCCTACAGTATCACTGCCTAGTAAAGTCCTACATTATCACAAGCTAGCAAAGTCCCATTTAATTCCATTATGAGTCATCATGACAAACTAAACGTTTAACTCAAAACTTTTACATTTGGTGATGAATGAAGGGTAATCTCTGGGGAAAGAAAAACGATCTATAACCCGTGTGCATGACAGGAATACATATGTCTGTGTCTGAGACAATACAGAGCAAAGCCCCATCCGTCCCCTTCCTTCTCTCTGGTTGATAATGTGTTGAGACGTGCCACCAGACAGCCTCTTGCTTTCCTATCCTGTCAGCTAGCACCACACAGCATCTCTGACTGTCAGGCACGATCTATCCCACATCACAATGTGGTGACAGACAGATAAACACCTGGCCATGAACCAGGAAGAGATGAGAAGAGCTGCTTGACAGGCTGGCAATACTAGCTCCAAGATGAGGTTTGAATACGGGGGAGAGCAGCTAAGAAATGGAATCGACAAATGGAGAACCGGGATCCTTTCATGTGGTGACACCAACCACATACACAGACACACAGACACACAGACACACAGACACACAGACACCTACTTAATCACGGATTTACCTGTATAAATGGGTTTGGAAATAGTAGCATGTCAAACAAAGTCATTTCATCTGAGATGTTGATCTGAGACAATGATTTCCTCTGATTGTTCTGTGACTCAAAGATTCCTGGAAGGAAGATTATGGCTTTCTGCTAATCGAGTGGATTACGCCAATCGCATCTGAATCAATTCCCCGGCCCTGCTTCCTCTCTGAGTCTACAACGGACACATTTACCACCTGCTGTAAACATAGTGTTCATGGTTGTGAGAACATTATGGCTGGATGCTATGCAGTCAGAAATGATGAGAGTGTATCGGTTAGGACCAGGGCCAACTAAGTGAGATACCTACGTTAGGGAAACAGAACCTAATCTTGTGTGCTCTTTCACTAGCTAACAGCCTGAGAGGAGAGACATAAGAGACTGAGGGTCTTTAATATAAACTGTTGTAAGGGGTTGGTCATATCAATGGGACTTTGGCCAGTTCTGTCAGTCTTTGTAACACTGACAAACCACAGAGAGGGTGGTTATTTTCCTCAGGGTTGTTTTTGATCTCCCCCTGAGGATGAGGAAGGCCTTAAGAATTCCCCAGATGCCCCTCCACCATACACAAGGGACGCCGCTGGCATATCAATGGAAACAAACAAATGCATGAGTAAACGGCTGCTGTCCGTAGTGAACGGACGTTAGGGAAACAAAAACAATCCTCCTCAGAGAGACAGATTTCCCCTTCCATGACGGCTGCTGTCACTGTCAGCCTAGACGCCTGGTGATTTAATGGTGCTGTGAAGTGAAGGGTGAAGTGATGGTTCCCAAATGAAATCAGCGGCGTGGAGACGCAGTGGGGACAGGGTCTTATGGTTGATTGTAATTGGTCATAGAGTGATTGGAGTGGTGCCAGACAGACAGTGTTAGCAGCTAGGTGAGACTGGGGGATGGGGGGCTCCTCTGTTAGCGAGAGTCTCCGCTCTGTGTTCAGACACACACACACACATACAGGCTCCTGGATGCACTGGCCTGATGATTAGAGAGACATTTGTAGAAATGCTCATAAACCATGAAGGGCTGGCACTCTTACTCCTCTCACTTGATTAGCTATTAGTCCGTGCTGAGACGGAACATGCATAAACTAACTCTAAGGAGAGAGACGGACAGGGAAGTAGACTAGGGGCTGTACGTATCAAGAGTAGGAATGCTGAGGATCAAGTACCCCTGTTCATTCATTATAATCAATGAGGTTGAGCTGATCAACACTGATCAACAGATCAGCACTCATACTTTGTGAAAACGGACCGATCATGGATTTAAAAGAATTGGATTGGTGTAAGCATTGGCTGGAGGGAGTTTTCCATGATGTTTTCCACCCAGTACCCTGTCCTGTGGTACTCGACTACTTGGCCTTGGAGGAGTTGAGAGTCGAGAGAGACGGACTCGTAAAAGTGTGTTGATGGAACGCTCTCTCTATCTCTGCTGTGATGGCAGGAATCAATAACAGCACCTTTTCCCATCCCACAGCTTAGTTAGATCACTGTATAGAAAGGCTGTCCCAAATGGCACCCTATGCCCCATGTAGTGCACTATATAGCCCATAGGGCTCTGGTCAAAAGTTTTAATACATGTAATATGGTGCTATTTGGGACACAGACTAAGTAAGCACAGCACAGGGCCGGCCTGTGGAGGGTGAAATATTCCAGGGAGCCATGAAGCCAGCGGCATCATCAGCTAAGTGCCATTTGTCCTTGACAGGTCTTGGCTGGAGTTCAATGCATCAGAATGAGCAGGAGAAAACGTTCCCAGGCAAAATGACTGTTATTGTAATAATGGGACCTTCATCAATGCTGCTAGCTAACATCATTACTATTCTCAGAGCAGTGGTCACGTAGTACTGATAACCTTTCTAAATGTGTGGAGAGCTGGGTATCGTCCCAAATGGCACCCTATTCCCTATATAGTGCACTACTTTTGACCAGACCTGTGTTGTGATTAGGCTCTGCAGCGGAAGGGAACGGCTGGGCGAACTTATAATTTTCTACGGTTCAAACTCTCTCTGTCTGGCACAGCAACAAAATGGAAGGAAGGGGCACAAATGGTGGCTTAGGATACTGGCTTAGAAAACCTAGCAAACTTTAGAAAACAGAATGTTGCTGCTAACCCAGGTCCATCTTTCTTTGACGAGTGGAACTTAGATACTCAAGGCCCAATTTTTCCCTTCCTTCTGTCCACAATCCTTCTGTACAGTAGAACTCCCAGCAGCCAGACAGCCACTGATGCTGCTTGAGTGTGATACAGTTCAGACTGGCAGCTGGAAGGCTGCTTATCAGTGGGACTCCAGATCGCATTACAGTCCCAATGGGGCAGTCCAGACAAAGTGTGTGTGTGTGTGTGTGTGTGTGTGTGTCAGACAGTGTGTACACTGGGTTTATGACCTCTCTTGAAGCTCTGTGCTTAGCAGCTTAGTTTGTTATTGTTTATCATCAGTGAGAGTCAGTAAGAACTAGAGACAGAAAGAGAGAGAGGGAGAGCAAGAGAGAGAAAGAGAGATCTGCCTGGCTGGAGGGGCTGACTGTAGGGAGTTACAGAGAGCCAAGCAGCCAACCCGCTTTCTCACTGGCTGTCCACGGCCCAGCGCTTCATCCCAGTCCCACAACCCACAGGCCATCATTCCTCGGCCCATTCCATTCCACCACAACTAGACAGGATACGCACCACAGGAACAGAATCCGCGGATGGCAATGAGTGCTCTAGCTCCCATCCAAAAACAGCACCATTTCCCCCAGCTCTCAGTGTGTGTGATGCAAGGCTAGGAGGACAGTGCATTCTGAATGCTGTATGAGTATGTTACATGACCCCAGACTCCAGAGGACCCTGGCTGTATGAGTACAGTATGTTACAGGACCCCAGACTCCAGAGGACCATGGCTGTATGAGTACAGTATGTTACAGGACCCCAGACTCCAGAGGACCCTGGCTGTATGAGTACAGTATGTTACAGGACCATGGACTCCAGAAGACCCTGGCTGTATGAGTACAGTATGTTACAGGACCATGGACTCCAGAGGACCATGGCTGTATGAGTACAGGACCCCAGACTCCAGAGGACCCTGGCTGTATGAGTACAGTATGTTACAGGACCATGGACTCCAGAGGACCCTGGCTGTATGAGTACAGTATGTTACAGGACCCCAGACTCCAGAGGACCCTGGCTGTATGAGTACAGTATGTTACAGGACCATGGACTCCAGAAGACCCTGGCTGTGTATGGATGAGGAGATGACGATTCTGATCTATTTATTAAGAGTGGCCAGTGGAATGCCTGGGGAATGCCAGGGGAATGCCAGGGGCACCTTAAGGCAGTGTAATTAATCTAGGGGGAGAGATGATGTGTCTTTGATGCACATTAACTAGCGGCCCAAACAGATGGCAAGCGGCAGAGCAACAAGACCCCTTCATTAAGATTCTCTATCACCACTACTCACACCGACCGATTAATTCCTTCCTCATCTCAAAGTTAAAACAGGAAAAGGCCTGTTGAGAGGCAACAAAGAGGACACACCAACCTCAGGCTCTTTCATGACAATTGTGATAAAGGCCAAATAATTTCAAGGCATCTTGAAGAACAATCTGGCCTTAATGGCCATGTACATAATCTCCACCCTGCACAGCCAGAAGAGGACTGACCACTCTTCAAAGCCTGGTTCCTATCTAGGTTTCGTCCTAGGTTCCTGCCTTTCTAGGGAAGTTTTCATAGCCACTGTGCTTCTACATCTGCATTGCTTGCTGTTTGGGGTTTTAGGCTGGGTTTCTGTATAGCACTTTGTGACATCTGCTGATGTAAAAAGGGCTTTATAAATAAATGTGATTGAAGGCATCATACAACTTAATTGCAGATCACTCCATTGATTCAGGTTCATGACATGTGCTCTTAGCATGCTGCTCTATTCAGAGTGGTTTTGTAAAACAACATCAATATGCGTTCTACATTGCTGTACGATGCATTGCCTGTCAGTAAAGTAAAGTAATATGAATTCCTGCTTTTAGTGTTGGTGTGTGATGATGTCAAAGGAGCAGACAGCACATACCTGAGTAGTCTGCAGATGCTGCTGCTGTAGCGGAGTCTCTGGCTGGCAGCGGCTACACTGGGGGGTATGGGGGGCCGGGAGGGGAAGTAGAACAGCACCGCAGCAAACAGCACCGCCACCATACCAAACTCTATATGGCAGGAGGGAGAAAGACAAATCAGTGGGTTATTAACCTTAAGGTCAAAGAAAAGGGTTATTATTAGCCTCCTAATGACCTGAACTCAGTCAATGAGTCAGTAACAAACCCATTCCACGCAGAGCTACAGTTGACGTCGGAAGTCTACATACACTGAGGTTGGAGTTATTAAAACTCGTATGTCAACCACTCCACAAATTTCTTGTTAACAAACTATAGTTTTGGCAAGACGGTTAGGACATCTACTTTGTGCATGACAAGTAATTGTTCCAACAGTTGTTTACAGACAGATTATTTCACTTATAATTCACTGTACCACAATTCCAGTGGGTCAGAAGTTTACATACACTAAGTTGACTGTGCCCTTAAACAGCTTGGAAAATTCCAGAAAATTATGTCATGGCTTTAGAAGCTTCTGATAGGCTAATTGACATCATTTGAGTCAATTGGAGGTGTACCTGTGGATGTATTTCAAGGCTTACCTTCAAACTCAGTGCCTCTTTGCTTGACATCATGGGAAAATCAAAAGAAATCTGTCAAGACCTCAGAAAAAAAATTGTAGACCTCCACAAGTCTGGGTCATCCTTGGGAGCAATTTCCAAATCCCTGAAGGTACCACGTTCATCTGTACAATCAATAGTAGGCAAGTAAAAACACCATGGGACCACGCAGCCGTCATACCGCTCAGGAAGGAGACGCGTTCTGTCTCCTAGAGATGAAAGTACTTTGGTGCGAAAAGTGCAAATCAATCCCAGAACAACAGCAAAGGACCTTGTGAAGATGCTCGAGGAAACGGGTACAAAAGTGTCTATATCCACAGTAAAACGAGTCATATATTGACATAACCTGAAAGGCCGCTCAGCAAGGAAGAAGCCACTGCTCCAAAACCCCCATAAAAAAGCCAGACTACGGTTTGCAACTGCACATGGGGACAAAGATCGTACTTTTTGGAGAAATGTCCTCTGGTCTGATGAAACAAAAATAGAACTGTTTGGCCATAATGACCATCATTATGTTTGGAGGGAAAAGGGGGAAGCTTGCAAGCCGAAGAACACCATCCCAACCGTGAAGCACGGGGGTGGCAGCATCAAACATGGGGGTGCTTTGCTGCAGGAGGGACTGGTGCACTTCACAAAATAGATGGCATCATGAGGCAGGAAAATTATGTGCATTTATTGAAGCAACATCTCAAGACATCAGTCAGGAAGTTAAAGCTTGGTCGCAAATGGGTATTCCAAATGGAAAATGGCCCCAAGCAAACTTCCAAAGTTGTGGCAAAATGGCTTAAGGACAACAAAGTCAAGGTATTGGAGTGGCCATCACAAAGCCCTGACCTTAATCCTATAGAAAATTTGTGTGGAGAACTGAAAAAGCGAGGAAAAGTGTGTGCGAGCAAGGAGGCCGACAAACCTGACTCAGTTACACCAATTCTGTCAGAAGGAATGGGCCAAAATTCACCCAACTTATTGTGGGAAGCTTGTGGAAGGCTACCCGAAATGTTTGACCCAAGTTAAACAATTTAAAGGCAATGCTACCAAATACTAATTGAGTGTACGTAAACTTCTGACCCACTGGGAATGTGATGAAAGAAATAAAAGCTGAAATTCTCAACTATTATTCTGACATTTCACATTCTTAAAATAAAGTGGTGATCCTAACTGATCTAAGACAGGGAATTTCTACTAGGATTAAATGTCAGGAATTGTGAAAATCTGAGTTTAAATGTATTTGACTAAGGTGTATGTAAACTTCTGACTTCAACTGTACATGTATATGTCTCTGATTCCACCCTACTTTTAGATGGAACAGAACAGGACAGCAGAGCACAGAACCTGAGGACATACAGACCTGCTGTGTTGACGATGTCCAGAGCAGTCAATTAAGAGAGCAGCGGTTTATCAGAGAGATGTCCCTGGGACTAGATTATCCAGCTGGCACAGACAATGTAGAGGGCTCTGATACTCTCTCTGTTAGCCTGCCTTCACGGCCCTGGCTTCCAAACAAGCTACTAAATCCCCCAACCCTTTTCACTGGGCCTGGCCTGGCATGGCTTGGCATGGGCAACCGAATCGGACACATCTCACTTGGAAAAGCTATAGCATTTTCAGACAATCTATTTCCCAAAAAGTACCACCAGAATCATAAATCATGTTTTTTCTTGTCATAATGTGCAGATTGGTTGGACAGCAGCTGCATTTTTACTGGCTGGCTAGAGCAACATGGCTCACATTAGTTTTTTCAACACAAAAAAGACATCAGCCTTTTCATTTGGCACAAGGGTTGGCTGCTGCTTTTCTGTAGTGTGTGTATGGAGGTGTAGAATGTATTCTCCTCAGAGAAGAAGAAGGAAAACATCAAGGAATGTAATTCCCTCTAAATGCTTTCTGACTTTAAATTAATTTCCCTATGACCTCTAAAGAGCTCGGTTCAGAAAATGTGTCTGTTTTGTGCTTTTAAATGTAATATGAATACGCCCTTAGGTTAACACAAAGCCATAGCTTCAATGTACCATTGTGGGCGGATAATATATTTTTATTTCATTAAATGCTTTAATTTTCTGAATCAGTTAAGCAGACCAGTCCAAGCCCCCATCTTTTTATGGCAGCCCGTTCTGTTCTGAATAGTACATTGTTGAAACGTTTGAGACTGGTATTCGTGTGATGAGAGAGTCAGATCACTTTGAATCTCTCCCTAGACAAGATCCAGACCAGAGATGATCTGTTATTGATTCCTGAAGGGTAATGATGACCGACTGACTGACTGTCTGTGCTGCTGTCAGTACCTACCTACATACATACATACATACGACTCTTTGTAGGATATTGTACTGAATATCTTCCCATCTTCAGTATGCACATTGCACCAGTGTTCATGCACCTTGGTTTGAATGCGAGGTAGCGACAGCATTTCTTTCTGTTTGGCAGTACCTGTCTGCATACACAACCAGTTGGATCCTGTCTTGTGTATCTGGGTAACACTTTACTGCACGCCCCCTTATGTACGCATTCATAAAGCCTTTATAACAGCTACATAAGACATAACATCAGTACCTGCATACAAAACCAGCTGAATCCTGTCTCGTATGTGATTGATCTGGGTGTCTGTCGAGACAACAGCTCGGGCCACCATGACACGGGTGGTGTCGTTAGGGGCGGGCACAAGCAGCGGGCCGACAATGAAGGAGCACGCCGCCCCCAGATAGCTGACCAATGAGGCGACAGCGGTGGCCGTGGCTCTTTGGTCTGGAGCGAACCATGTGGTGGAGAGGAGGGGTCCAGCGCTCATTATTGTTGGTCCGGCCAAACCATTCAACAGCTGACCACCGTGTATTAACCTGCAGAGAGGAGAGGACAGGGAGAAACATGAAACATTAATGTCACATCATGCATACAGACAAGGCAAACAGTGGAACCAGATAAACGTTATTGTACATGGCTTGCACATGTGATAAGCTCTCAGTATTTTTCATTCAGAACGATAGAAAACATCATTAGATGATTTATGAACATACAATAAGTGGTCCCACATTTCCTCCTTAATGTTCAGTAACTCTGTCCCCTGTGCCAGCCCAGTGTGTCTGAGGTCTGAGTGGCCAGGGAGAACAGAACACTGCTCTGCTGATTAATTGTCTGTGAGCTCAGCTCTGTAAAGACAAGGTTCAGTCTGCCCTGTCTGAGATCACACAGCAGAGAGAGAGAGAGACGGATTGAGCTTAGAAAAAGAGAGAGAAGTGGATACAGATAGAGAAAAACGAGCAACTCTCAGACAGTCTGCCACCGTCTGCCTTGACAGTTCAAACCAGAGCAGCGCAAACCAAAACAGCTCAAACAAGAGCAGCTCATGGCAGATAACAGAGCCGCCAATGCTGACAAGGCAGATTGATGGAAGTGTCTTTATCCCTTACCTCCTCCTGAGATCTTCTCAAACAACTCTTAACCCCCCCACGTCATCTACACTAAAACAGTCTCCCTCACTTCTCTTTGGTCTCTCTCCCTCCCTCCCTCCCTCTCTCCTCTCCCTCCACTTTCCACCTTCCTCCCATTTCTCTCCCTCCTCCACTCGCTCTCCATCTCGCCCCCCTCCCCCGTCTCTCTCCCACTCTTTCTCTCCCTCTCGCGCTGTGATCACTCATTCCATTAATAAAGTCAAACAGAATTATCAAAATTATGAAATTATTTATGGTGCCCGCTGTTCCAAAGATCTATGTTCCATCCGCTATACTTGATGACATCCCATCCTGAAAACTGACCCTTGGAGAATTCAAAATCCTCAATCAATGGTGATCGGTACAAGACTACGAGTACTGTATCTAACTGATAATAATTTTCATTAGACATGATATCTGATTTAACACACTAGATTTGATGCATGGATATCTGAACGATTCTGATCGAGATCATTCAGTCTCAAGGGATAAACCTTCTAAATACCATCTGTGTGACCTTATCACTGTGTGGCCTAATATGAAATGTGACCTAATATGAAATGTGACCTCGGCCTCAACTGAAGCAATCAACATAATATAAAGGTCTTCAGATAGATGGAGGAGACAGGAGACTGCTAATCAAATTCTCAGATAAAGGGAGGATTAATCAATTCATGCTTGATGATTCTGGGGTGTGGAAGAGTGGAGGGAGGAGGAGAAGAGGAGTGGAAGAGAGGAGGATGGGAGGGAGAGCGGTCGTTCTACGAGAGATGATTAACTTAATGTGTATTGATGAACCCTGTCAGAGAGAATCTCATTGCTCTGAGACCAAGCCAGCCCAGCGAGGAAGAAAGTCAGTCAGTTAGATATACAATATGCTCATGTCTCTTAACCTGTCATAGTGTGACAGAGGTAATACTACTGCCACTGCCGGATACCCACTCCAATCTAACATGTCAGAGGATGGCACAATCAGAGAAGCCATGGCAGTATCATTGGCACAATGGGTCATGGCTGTGCGTATGTATGTGTATGTGTATGTGTATGTGTGTGTGTGTGTGTGTGTGTGTGTGTGTGTGTGTGTGTGTGTGTGTGTGTGTGTGTGTGTGTGTGTGTGTGTGTGTGTGTGTGTGTGTGTGTGTGTGGCCAATCAATGAGAAATTAAGAGATCTCTAAGAGAAAGGGAGCTTTTCATCAGTGTTCTATGTATTTGTATACATTTGTCTAACTGAAGAGCATAACGTCGCTGTCTGATGAAAACCTTTTATCTTCAAAACAGAAAAAAAACTGCCATATTTTGCCAATAACATACCATTTTGAAACGTCACAGGCTATTTTTAACATATTTTCTTGATCCTAGAGTCATGAAATGTTCAGAGTACATTGAGGGGAGTTACTGCTTTCAATATATGAAAATAATTGCAAAAATGAAGATTAATTGGCTTTCCAACAGCTACCTTAACCTGCTTTGATTCGAGAGTTATCATCAATGCTGCTCTGCTCTGACCTCTGTTTAATCAGTGACCACTGTAATGTCTCCTGCCCTGGCCTCTTTTCAGATATTCTGACTGCCTCACAGATTCTCCTTGGGTATTTTCCCCTGAACTAGACTAGAGAATAGCTCTGACAACAGGAAGGTGTTTCAATCTCACAACTCACTCCCTTTGATTCTCAGATATGAGATCCAAACTGAACAACGTTTACCCTCCAGAGCATATGGTTAAAAAAGATGCCAATCGAACATGAAACGATGGTTCTCCCTCCTTTAAAAATAACATCTAGTACATGCTGTTAATGGATCCCTCCTGTTCCTAAATCAAGCTAACTGCAACCATCCTTCTCCCTTACAGCACAGCCATCCTTCTCCGTTTGATCGCTGCCTGCAATGCCCTTGAACTCCTCAGCTTCTCTTCTCTCCTCTAGTCCTCTCCTCTAAGTTATCTCCTCTCCTCTCAGCTGATCTCCTCCCCTCCCTCTCAGCTCCTCTCCTGCTCATCTCCACAAAGTGCTATTCCAAATCAGATCAGTAGCCAATTGGGCTTATTGTATCTAAATCACAGGTTGACGTTTATTATCATGAGTCTTGTCCTGGAGGCAGACATGAGTGATTTCCCCTTAGATAGGCCAGCTGCAAAGTCAAAATTGGCTATATTGTAAAAAATGACTTTGTGTCTATGCCAGCTAGTGACCACTCTGCAGAGCTGCCTCCAGAACAAGATTCAAGATTAAATGCGCTAGCCTACATCTAAATTACAATCACAAGCCTAGCACCCACACTCTGGAAAGAGATATGTAAATTACATATGTATATGTGTGAGACACATACACAGCAGCAGTATAGGTTGACAATAACACAAACCCCATGTCTCAGAACTTTAACTCAGCAGGGTGGTGAGCAGTAATGTAAAGTACTTAAGTAAAAATACTTTAAAGTAGTACTTTAGTAGTTTTTTTTGGTTTCTGTACTTTACTATACATTTTTTTGAAAACTTTTACTTCACTACATTCCTAAAGAAAATAAATGTACTTTTTACTCCATACATCCCTTACACCCAAAAGTACTCGTTACATTTTGAATGCTTAGTAGGACAGGAAAATGGTCCAATTCATGCACTTATCAAGAGAACACGTGGTCATCCCTACTGCTTCTGATCTGGGAACTCACAAAACACAAATGCATAATTTGCAAATGATGTCTGAGTGTTGGAGTCTGTCCCTGGCTATCCGTAAATGTTTAAAACATGAAAATGGTGCCGTCTGCTTTGCTTAATATAAGGAATTTGAAATGATTTATACTTTTACTTTTGATACTTAAGTATATTTAGAACCAAATACTTTTACTCAAGTTGTATTTTACTGGGTGACTTTTACTTTTACTTGAGTAACTTTCTATTAAGGCATCTATACTTTTACTCAAGTATCACAACTGGATACTTTTTCCACCACTGGTGGTGAGCAATGTTCCCTCTAAGCTGTTTTGGGTCACCTAAATCATCCTCTTCCTACCAGTTGCCCCTGACTGCTGCTGTTCTAAGTGCTCCGCTGGCCTGCTGTTCTCATCTGCCCTCCTCCTTGGTTCATATGAAAACCTCCTCCAGGACTGCCTCGCAGAAGAGAATCCAGGCCGTGCAGAAACGCAAGAGATTGAACTTCACTGAGTTCGCCCCATTAGTTTGCACTATATAGAAGTTTTATTTCATAAAAATAATCAACATTATACCAGCCCTTTTCACTGCAACAAACTAAAACAAATCTAACTTTCCAAGATTGAGTCTTGATTTTGTTGTAGGCAGATCCTGAGCGCAACGGAGTAGAATTCTATTGGCGGGGGTAGCCCACAAGCGGTCTTTCAATCACCCGCCAGTGAATGCGCCCAGTGTGCACATTTGTTGATATTCTTTGATAGTTAGCGAGTTATTAGCCCATTTATAGATAAGTATAGTTCAGCAAGAGCACAAAACATGTAGGCTACATTTCAAGCTGCCTTTGAAAAGACAGTCAGCTAAAAAGCTTGTGTCTTAGTAAAAAGTGGCAGTGTTGTATTTTGAGACTGGCTTATTGGCATATTCAAGCCTATATGCAGAAAGGAGAGCCTACAGTGTCTAATTCTCTCTATAGTAATACATTATATTTTGGAAAGTGGTTTCTTGCATCATACAACACAATGCAATGCAGGAGATGCAGGAGTGCAACTTTCACTGGGGACATTCCCCCACATTCTGAAATTGTATTTTTGTCCCACCCAGTTTTATCATTGGAATGTGATACAAAACGAGGCAACGATGTGCTTTAGGATCATGCGGACGTCTACGAGCAGTCGGGTAAGCTGTGAAGTGTTTATCCGACTGGTTAAAAAAAAAAATTGATGTCCCCCCCACTTATAAAACCAAAGTTACGCCCCTGATGCAATGTACAGTCACCTATTTGACCCATGGTGTTACAGACCAAGTAAAAAATCCTTAATTAATGTCAAGCCCTTCATAATGTAAAAACGGTTTTAAAAGTCTCATGCAATGTAGGCCTGCATTGAACACCACATATAGGCTACTGTAGGCTATATCATAGAAATCAAAAGCTATTTCCATGTGAACATTTTTTATGGGTTGTGCTCCATTGGTTTTGTTGGTAGGCCAACATACTCAAATAGCCACAATAGCCTATTGACTACTATCTAAAACTGTAAGGCTACAGCCTCAGTGTTCATTGTAAACGTGCGCCGGAAGTTGCGCAAAATTCTCACAACATTCAAGTTTCCACTAATAAGACCTAAACATTTGCTAAGTGCCCCAATAATTTTGAGGGAACATTGGTGGTGAGTGCGGCCCAGTACATCACTGGAGATGAGCTCCCTGCCATCCAGGACCTCTATATCAGGCTGTGTTAGAGGAAGGCCCAACATGTTTTTAAACACTCCAGCCACCCAAGTCATAGACTCTCTGTCAGCGCACGGCAAGCGGTACCAATACACCAAGTCTAGAACCAACAGGACCCTAAACAGCTTCCACCACCAAGCCATAAGACTGCTAAACAAGACTGCTAAATAGCTAATCAAACGGCTACCCAGACTACCTGCATTGACCTCTTTTTGTACTAACTCTCTTTCACTGACTCTATGCAAACACACTGTAGTCTACCCACACACTCACACATACTTACACTGACACCCAACACACACACACACACACACACACACACACACACACACACTGACACCTCACACACACACTTTTACGCTCACCACATACACTGCTGCTACAGCTCTGTCTATTATCTATCCTGTTGCCTAGTCACATTACCCCTACCTATATATACACATAGCTACCTAAATTACCTCGTACTCCCTGCACTTCGACTCGGTATTGGTACTTTCTGTATATAGCCATGCTATTTTTGCTTGTTATTGTTATTCGTTATTCACTGTATATTTATTTATTCCTACTGTCACTATTACTATTTATTTTTTATTTTTTTTGCATTATCTTTAATTCTGCATTGTTGGAAAAGGACCTGTAAGTAAGCATTTCACTGTTAGTCTACACCTATTGTTTACGAAGCATGTGACAAATAAAATGTTATTTGATTTAATAGACCTGTGTGCAGCAAAAGAACACACAATGCAATGACTGACACCTGCTGGTGACTTTGGGAACTGTTTATGGAGGGATAATATACACCGAGTGTACAAAAGATTAGGAACCACTTCCTAATATTGAGTTGCACCCCCTTTTGCCCTCAGAACAGCCTCAATTCGTCGGGGGCCATGGACTCTACAAGACGTCAAAAGCGTTCCACAGGGACGCTGGCCCATGTTGACTCCAATGCTTCCCACAGTTGTGTCAAGTTCGCTAGATGCCTTTGGGTGGTGATCCATTCTCGATACACACGGCAAATTGTTGAGCGTGAAAAACCCAGCAGTGTTGCTGTTCTTGACACAAACCGGTGCGCCTGGCACCTACTACCATACCCTGCTCAAAGGCACTCAAATATTTTGTCTTGCCTATTAACCCTCTGAATGGCACATGTACACAATCCATGTCTCAATTGTATCAATGCTTAAAAATCCTTCTTTAACCGGTCTCCTCCCCTTCATCTATACTGATTGAAGTGGATTTAACAAGTGACGTCAATAAGGGATCATAGCTTTCACCTGGATTCACCTGGTCAGTCTGTCATGGAAGGAGCAGGTGTTCCTAATGTTTTGTACTCTCAAGGTACTGTTAATGCTCTGCTCAACTGTTAAACAATAAAGCTTTACGGTGCACTGAAAATCATAAGGAATCATATAAGGCTCAATGGAAGGGTCAAAGGTCACCTCAGCTTATCCGCTCCAACTCCCAAAGGTCAGGTAAATGTAAAGCCCAAAGAGAGACTTCACAAATCCACTGTATGGTTTAAACACACCGAAGCTGCTTGCTCAAGCACTATAAAGTTCCCTGGACATCCCAGTTCTCTGGTTGGCATGGTATGAATTCCACTAGTTTGGTCTGATAATCTACGCTACATTAACTCTTGATCTACATTTTTACATCACCAGTGTGCTTCCAACAAAAGGCTAACGTTGACCATAAAAGCATCACTTACTGACATTTCAACTGTTTCCTACTCTACTACTACAACTACAAACCATGAATAAGTACAGGAGTTCGGCTTGAGGAGCCTGTCTTGAATTGTTTGTCCCAGATAGCCTAGAGATGTTTAATAGTGTAATCCCAGGAACTGTGATTAACTGAGCGAGCAAGGCAGCCTTCTCAGGGATAGTGCTTTGGATAGTATGGGTGTAAAACCTTTATGTATTGGCACTTTATCACCCCCATATAGCAACGCTGTCAGGGTCTCAGTTGGATGGTGGGATTTTTTACTACAGAGGGAATACTCTGAGGTGTTCTGTTGTGTTGGCATCCTTACTGCCTGCAATATATCTCTGTCTCCAATAAACCGCCCTGCACTATAACCGCATCTCTCGTTAGATGGCGTATGCCTCGGCACGGTTAGATGGCGAATGCCTCGGCGCGGTTAGATGGCGTATGCCTCGGCGCGGTTAGATGGCGTATGCCTCGGCACGGTTAGATGGCGTATGCCTCGGCACGGTTAGATGGCGAATGCCTCGGCACGGTTAGATGGCGAATGCCTCGGCACGGTTAGATGGCGAATGCATCGGCACGGTTAGATGGCGAATGCCTCGGCACGGTTAGATGGCGAATGCCTCGGCACGGTTAGATGGCGAATGCCTCGGCACGGTTAGATGGCGAATGCCTCGGCACGGTTAGATGGCGAATGCCTCGGCACGGTTAGATGGCGTATGCCTCGGCACGGTTAGATGGCGTATGCCTCGGCACGGTTAGATGGCGAATGCCTCGGCACGGTTAGATGGCGAATGCCTCGGCACGGTTAGATGGCGTATGCCTCGGCACGGTTAGATGGCGAATGCCTCGGCACGGTTAGATGGCGTATGCCTCGGCACGGTTAGATGGCGTATGCCTCGGCACGGTTAGATGGCGTATGCCTCGGCACGGTTAGATGGCGAATGCCTCGGCACGGTTAGATGGCGAATGCATCGGCACGGTTAGATGGCGAATGCCTCGGCACGGTTAGATGGCGAATGCCTCGGCACGGTTAGATGGCGAATGCCTCGGCACGGTTAGATGGCGAATGCCTCGGCACGGTTAGATGGCGAATGCCTCGGCACGGTTAGATGGCGAATGCCTCGGCACGGTTAGATGGCGTATGCCTCGGCACGGTTAGATGGCGTATGCCTCGGCACGGTTAGATGGCGAATGCCTCGGCACGGTTAGATGGCGTATGCCTCGGCACGGTTAGATGGCGAATGCCTCGGCACGGTTAGATGGCGAATGCCTCGGCACGGTTAGATGGCGAATGCCTCGGCACGGTTAGATGGCGAATGCCTCGGCACGGTTAGATGGCGTATGCCTCGGCACGGTTAGATGGCGTATGCCTCGGCACGGTTAGATGGCGTATGCCTCGGCACGGTTAGATGGCGTATGCCTCGGCACGGTTAGATGGCGTATGCCTCGGCACGGTTAGATGGCGAATGCCTCGGCACGGTTAGATGGCGTATGCCTCGGCACGGTTAGATGGCGAATGCCTCGGCACGGTTAGATGGCGAATGCCTCGGCACGGTTAGATGGCGAATGCCTCGGCACGGTTAGATGGCGTATGCCTCGGCACGGTTAGATGGCGTATGCCTCGGCACGGTTAGATGGCGTATGCCTCGGCACGGTTAGATGGCGTATGCCTCGGCACGGTTAGATGGCGAATGCCTCGGCACGGTTAGATGGCGAATGCCTCGGCACGGTTAGATGGCGTATGCCTCGGCACGGTTAGATGGCGTATGCCTCGGCACGGTTAGATGGCGAATGCCTCGGCACGGTTAGATGGCGAATGCCTCGGCACGGTTAGATGGCGAATGCCTCGGCACGGTTAGATGGCGTATGCCTCGGCACGGTTAGATGGCGAATGCCTCGGCACGGTTAGATGGCGAATGCCTCGGCACGGTTAGATGGCGAATGCCTCGGCACGGTTAGATGGCGTATGCCTCGGCACGGTTAGATGGCGTATGCCTCGGCACGGTTAGATGGCGTATGCCTCGGCACGGTTAGATGGCGAATGCCTCGGCACGGTTAGATGGCGAATGCATCGGCACGGTTAGATGGCGAATGCCTCGGCACGGTTAGATGGCGAATGCCTCGGCACGGTTAGATGGCGAATGCCTCGGCACGGTTAAATGGCGAATGCCTCGGCACGGTTAGATGGCGAATGCCTCGGCACGGTTAGATGGCGAATGCCTCGGCACGGTTGGATGGCGAATGCCTCGGCACGGTTAGATGGCGTATGCCTCGGCACGGTTAGATGGCGTATGCCTCGGCACGGTTAGATGGCGTATGCCTCGGCACGGTTAGATGGCGAATGCCTCGGCACGGTTAGATGGCGAATGCCTCGGCACGGTTAGATGGCGTATGCCTCGGCACGGTTAGATGGCGAATGCCTCGGCACGGTTAGATGGCGAATGCCTCGGCACGGTTAGATGGCGAATGCCTCGGCACGGTTAGATGGCGTATGCCTCGGCACGGTTAGATGGCGTATGCCTCGGCACGGTTAGATGGCGTATGCCTCGGCACGGTTAGATGGCGTATGCCTCGGCACGGTTAGATGGCGTATGCCTCGGCACGGTTAGATGGCGAATGCCTCGGCACGGTTAGATGGCGAATGCCTCGGCACGGTTAGATGGCGTATGCCTCGGCACGGTTAGATGGCGTATGCCTCGGCACGGTTAGATGGCGAATGCCTCGGCACGGTTAGATGGCGAATGCCTCGGCACGGTTAGATGGCGAATGCCTCGGCACGGTTAGATGGCGTATGCCTCGGCACGGTTAGATGGCGAATGCCTCGGCACGGTTAGATGGCGAATGCCTCGGCACGGTTAGATGGCGAATGCCTCGGCACGGTTAGATGGCGAATGCCTCGGCACGGTTAGATGGCGAATGCCTCGGCACGGTTAGATGGCGTATGCCTCGGCACGGTTAGATGGCGAATGCCTCGGCACGGTTAGATGGCGAATGCCTCGGCACGGTTAGATGGCGAATGCCTCGGCACGGTTAGATGGCGAATGCCTCGGCACGGTTAGATGGCGAATGCCTCGGCACGGTTAGATGGCGAATGCCTCGGCACGGTTAGATGGCGAATGCCTCGGCACGGTTAGATGGCGTATGCCTCGGCACGGTTAGATGGCGTATGCCTCGGCACGGTTAGATGGCGTATGCCTCGGCACGGTTAGATGGCGTATGCCTCGGCACGGTTAGATGGCGTATGCCTCGGCACGGTTAGATGGCGTATGCCTCGGCACGGTTAGATGGCGTATGCCTCGGCACGGTTAGATGGCGTATGCCTCGGCACGGTTAGATGGCGTATGCCTCAGCACGGTTAGATGGCGTATGCCTCGGCACGTGACCCTGTATTTCTCACGACAGAGTACAACAGCATATGCCCTACTCAGCCAGGAGGCCTAGTCACTGTAAAATGGTCCACACCAACAGCATAGATATTTTGGAATGTTTATGGATGGTCAAGTACATGTATACTGTCAAGTCAGCGTTATGCAGGTCTATAGTACACACGCACGCACACACACATATTCTGTTGTTCCATACTCAGCTGCCCTCTGAAGCATAAATGTTACAGCGAGAACGAAGACTAGTGAGTAGGACTGAAGAGGTTGTTTTCAGTTAAGTGCAGCCTTAGTCTGGTCCCAGATCTGTCTGGCAGCAAAAACAGATTTGGGACGAGGTAAACAAAGCCTGGGGCAATTTAAAAGCTGATACTTCTCTGCAAACACTTTCAATTAGTGGAATATTATTTTCTTTAAAAAAGGAATCATTCGTAAGTATAATTTTCTAAGTATCCCTCCTAGAATGAGAGCCAATCATTTTCTGTTTATTTTACTATTTTTAGTCTGTATTAATATTGCATTAAACTGAACTAATGGTCCTCATTTTACAGATCCAATCACACTCAGAGAAAATGTGCAGTTAGACTACGACTAGTTTTTATTACCTGTTCTTTGGGACCCCAAATCAGCAACCTAACATAATCAATTCAGTGGGTGAAAATGCTATATTTAAGAGAATTCAATTGAAATAGCCATAATGCATCACCTGAATTGAAGTCAATGTGGAGCCTAATAAGAAATAAGTGGCAGATTAACAATAGAGAAGGTCATAAAATTACCAAAGTAATTCAGATAACCTTGTCGTCTGGGCCTCCTTCAAACACACAGGAACTGTTTTAGAAAGAGGAAATATTGCCTATATTTATTTAAATAGTGATGGAAGAAAGGACAGGTTTTTATTTTTTATTCTGGTAAAAATAAGGATGTCAGAAAGAAAAGTGTGAATGAAAGCCCTAGTCGATAAGAGAAACAGAAAACAAGTATCCACACAATTCAACAATTTAAATAGAATTCTAATCTCTTGAAGGAAATGGTGAGCCTCAATCCCATTCCATGTCTCTGCTATTGTGAGGCATTCAAAGCGAGCAGAAACTATTTCAATACGACAGTTCAATACCGCAACACAACAATGCAACTGGCAAACTAGCGATTTATAAATGCTGTCATTCATCAAAACTATGGTAGACTAGATGGGTAATTTCTTTCCTCCCTAAAACTGCAATTTACAAGCAATACCGGGCACCCTGAAACCAGAAAATTACCATAGCTATTCACAATATTGATAATTGTAATAAGTATATACATTTCTGTGGAGCCTTTGATAAGACTTTTCCAGAGGAAGAATCTTCCAACATAATACATATATGGGGCATAATTTTGGGAAAGCACTACCAGGTTCCAAACAACCCGTTTTATAAAGAGAGTATATAGCACATCTCTGGGTGTGAGGGGTTGTGTGGGGTGTTACCATCACCTTAGTTGTAAGTCTAGGGCTGTTGCGGTGACCGTATTACTGCCACACCGGCAGTCATGTGTCATGACCGCAGTAAAATTCTATGTGACCGTTGAGTCACAGTAATGTCCTTTTATGCACTCTGGACATGTGTTGGTAGTACTCAACTCGCTAACAACCATCAGGCCTAATGGCCTGGTACTCAGGGCTCTGTCCTTCTAACCACTCTGACGTCAATGCAAACACAATTGAATATCACATCAAAAACGTATCATCAAAACAGTATTGTGATTTTAAAACTCACCTCACTGTGATGATCAATTAGAGGTTCAACAGCAGGTTGAAACATGGCTGTTGTGGATGTTGTTTCAAAGCCTAACAACGAAATGGACAGCACTTTAAAGTGATGACTCATTCAAAACTCCCATGTGCATACGCATATACGAGCCCAAGCCCCCCCCCCAAAAACCTGAATTAAAATAATGATTGTGCCGTTATACAATACATAGCCTAACGCCTACTACGCATGGCAGAGAACTGTATAGGCCTAGGCGATAGCCTAACGCCTACTACGCATGGCAGAGAACTGTATAGGCCTAGGCGATAATGTTGGTTCATTGATTGTGCAGGACGGCTTACAGAGTTAGCCTACAATTATAGTGAATTTGTAGTTAATTTTGAATAGCCTAGTAATAGGGTATTTTTATCTTTTCATAATTAATAGGCTAACACATTACCTTTGGCTACAGAATATCTCACCACCGTGTATTTCTATCTCCTCCCCTCCCTTCATTACTTTCTCCAGCCTGCAGAGAGAGGGGCTGTCAACAGTTTAATGAAATATGTTTTGATGTTCCCAAACAGATTTCACAAATGAAGCACTGGGTAGCTGCAGGAACAGGGTTAAAGAGCCCATGACATACAGGGTTTGGGTGGAATATCACCTGTGGCGCAGCGAGGCCGCATGCTTCTCAAACAGTGGTTGATGAGTGGAGTGAAATAACCAGAGTAGCCTACCCAGCATGAGTGAAAAACTAACTGTTTGGAAAGTGGCCTCCATTCGCTGTTCGAGTGCATAGGGATGACACTTATTTTTTCCCTGCCGCTGTTCCTACCCATTTGATAATGGGCCATTCTAAATCAAAGGAAATTTGACACATTAGTTAAGACTAGATTAAATTGAGAATAGTCTGATGGGTGAAAATATTATCACTTGATGGGAGAACAGCGTGTGCAGCCTGAGGAACAAGCTTTTTTGCGACTTTCTCAAATCATCAATAGCCCCTAGTCGCATCATGCAGCCCATATATGTTTTGATTTCTAAGAGATTCTAAGGTTTGTATCATTCACAACTAAAGTCTCCAAATAACTCTAAATCTAGTGTATAGGACCTGTTTCAAATGATCACTTTTACGCTCAACATAGTCACTTCATATGCACACTCGCTCCGGAATGGGAAAAATATCCTTTCTATTTTATTCAGCTAAATTCAATTATATTCTTGGTACTATAAAATCATTATTAAGCAATAAGGCCCGAGGGGGTGTGGTATAAACCACAGCTGAGGGCTGTTCTTATGTATGACGCAACACGGAGTGCTTGGATACAGCAATATACCACAATCCGCTGAGGTGCCTTATTGTCATTATAAACTGGTTTCCAACTTGATTAGAGCAGTAAAAATAAATGTTTTGTCATATGTTTTGTCATAGGCGTGGCATACAGTCTGATACACTTGGTTGCACTCACTAGGAAAACTAAAATACCAAAGGCTGGCCCTAAGGTAATCTACCGAAGGTCCTACAGAGAGTTCAATCAGGACTCATTTGTGGATGAGATTAAGAATGTGCAATGGTTAGAAGTGTGTAGTGTTAGGTTCTAATTCTCAGAGTAAAAACTCTACGGACAATATGAAAGCTCAAACCAAGTTTATTCTCCCAGAGGATCAATATAGCTGCATTAGACAAAGACATATTCACACAAGCACTGATATTTAACCCTTTCTCATAGGCTGAGTCTCCTCCTACACATCTGAACAAACATTGTATCTTTATTGCTAGGCAGGAAACTAAGTGATACGGGCCATAAAAACTTTTCTTTCTCCCTTAACGTGACCTGACCTGATCTCGACTAGAGGTCGACCGATTAATCGGAATGGCCGATTAATTAGGGCCGATTTAAAGTTTTCATAACAATCGGAAATCTGTATTTTTGGACACCGATTTGGCCGTTTTTTTTTTTTTTTACACCTTTATTTAACTAGTCAAGTCAGTTAGGAACACATTCTTATTTTCAATGACGGCCTAGGAACGGTGGGTTAACTGCCTTGTTCAGGGCCAGAACGGCAGATTCTTACCTTGTCAGCTCGGGGATTCAATCTTGCAACCTTACGGTTAACTAGTCCAATGCTCTAACCACCTGCTTTACATTGCACTCCACGAGGAGCCTGCCTGTTACGCGAATGCAGTAAGAAGCCATGGTAAGTTGCTAGCTAGCATTAAACTTATCTTATAAAAAAACAATCAATCAATCAATCAATCATGATCACTAGTTAACTACACATGGTTGATGATATTACTAGTTTATCTAGTGTGTCCTGCGTTGCATATAATCGATGTGGTGCGCATTCGCGAAACAGGACTGTCGTTGCTGCAACGTGTACCTAACCATA
Organism: Salvelinus namaycush; assembly: GCF_016432855.1. Classification (NCBI taxonomy): domain Eukaryota; kingdom Metazoa; phylum Chordata; class Actinopteri; order Salmoniformes; family Salmonidae; genus Salvelinus; species Salvelinus namaycush. The sequence goes on along the minus strand of NC_052325.1, from coordinate 24,833,618 downwards.
AACATCAACGCCTTTCTTAAAATCAATACACAAGTATATCTTTTTTAAACCTGCATATTTAGTTAATATTGCCTGCTAACATTAATTTCTTTTAACTAGGGAATTGTGTCACTTCTCTTGCAACAGAGTCAGGGTATATGCAGCAGTTTGGACCGCCTGGCTCGTTGCGAACTGTGTGAAGACTATTTCTTCCTAACAAAGACAGCCAACTTCGCCAAACGGGGGATGATTTAACAAAAGCGCATTTGCGAAAAATGTACCTAACCATTAACATCAATGCCTTTCTTAAAATCAATACACAGAAGTATATATTTTTAAACCTGCATATTTAGCTAAAAGAAATCCAGGTTAGCGGGCAATATTTACCAGGTGAAATTGTGTCACTTCTCTTGCATTCATTGCACGCAGAGTCAGGGTATATGCAACAGTTTGGGCCGCCTGGCTCCTTGCGAACTAATTTGCCAGAATTTTACGTAATTATGACATAACATTGAAGGTTGTGCATGGATGCCACCCGTTAGATAAAATACGGAACTGTTCCGTATTTCACTGAAAGAATAAACGTTTTGTTTTCGAGATGATAGTTTCCGGATTCGACCATATTAATGACCTGTTATAATTAAGTCTATGATTTGATAGAGCAGTCTGACTGAGCGATGGTGGGCACCAGCAGGCTTGTAAGCATTCATTCAAACAGCACTTTCGTGCGCTTTGCCAGCAGCTCTGCTGTTTATGAATTCAAGCCTATCAACTCCCGAGATTAGGCTGGTGTAACCGATGTGAAATGGCTAGCTAGTTAGCGGGGTGCGCACTAATAGCGTTTCAAACGTCACTCGCTCTGAGACTTGGAGTGGTTGTTCCCCTTGCTCTGCATGGGTAACGCTGCTTCGAGGGTGGCTGTTGTCGATGTGTTCCTGGTTCGAGCCCAGGTAGGAGCGAGGAGAGGGACGGAAGCTATACTGTTACACTGGCAATACTAAAGTGCCTATAAGAACATCCAATAGTCAAAGGTATATGAAATACAAATCGTATAGAGAAATAGTCCTATAATTCCTATAATAACTACAACCAAAAACTTCTTACCTGGGAATATTGAAGACTCATGTTAAAAGGAACCACCAGCTTTCATATGTTCTCATGTTCTCAGCAAGGAACTTAAACGTTAGCTTTTTTACATGGCACATATTGCACTTTTACTTTCTTCTCCAACACTTTGTTTTTGCATTATTTTTACCAAATTGAACATGTTTCATTATTTATTTGAGGCTAAATTGATTTTATTGATGTATTATATTAAGTTAAAATAAGTGTTCATTCAGTATTGTTGTAATTGTCATTATTACAACTAAAAAAAAAATATATATATATATATATATATATATATTATTATTATTATTTTTATTTTATTTTTATTATTTTTTTATTTTTTTTTTATTTTTATTTTTTTTTAAATCGGCCGATTGATCGGTATCGTCTTTTTTTGGTCCTCCAATAATCGGTATCGGCGTTGAAAAATCATAATCGGTCGACCTCTAATCTCGACCCCATTCATCACTACACTCAGTACATTCCAAGCTTAACCATTAACCTCTGGTGTAGTCCCTCGTCTATGGCACCCCTCAGGTCTCTATTACAATTAATGATTAATAACATTTAAAGTTCAGAAATCCAAACCTATCAATAGTAAGGATGATCCTGAAATGTCACCAAGTTTGTTTATGAAATTATGTATAAGTATAGCTGATAAGCATGCCCTTTGAGGAAATGCACTGTGAGGTCAAAAGGTGCCCCATGGATTGATGATGAGCTCAGAAATGTAATGATTCAACGTTATGACGCCAAAAAAGTAGCAGATAAATCTGCCACTCTGTTTGATAAGCAAAGTTATTGTAAATTAAGAAATCTAGTGACCAAGCTAAACAAAGCAAAATTGATGAAGTAAAGGTTGATGGGGGAAAAACATGGAAAAACACTATTATGGGTAGGAATTCAAACATGTCTGCCTCTATTGTTGAATCAGAGGGTATATTTATGACAAAATGACATGACATCGCAAACTACTTTAATGAATATTTTACAGGCAAAGTGGACAAGTTGAGGAATGCTATGATTCCAATATACCCTTATAAAATATTTTATCATGAAGGAGAGGAAATGCATGTTTGAATTTCATCCAGTAGAAAGGGACGAGGTAGAAAGGATGCTGTTGTCTCTGTCGGATGACAAGTCACCTGGTACAGATCATCTTGACGCCAAATTGCTTAGGGTCACAGCTAACCAAATATCTACCCCAATCTCTCATAGTTTACTAAGTGCTTAATGTATGGGGTGTGCCCAGAAGTCTGGAAAGAGTCAAAGGTTATTCCACTACCTAAGGATTCAAAAATCTGCATTCACTGGTCCTAATACTCATCCTATAAGCTTGCTGCCTGTGTGTTAAGTAAATTATATCTGTACAAATTAAGGATTATTTCTCATGTAAATGGTATGATAATAGGTTTCCAGCATGCATACAAAGAAGGGCATTCTACGAGTACGGCCTTAGCACAAATGACAGATGATTGGTTAAAGAGTATGGATGACAGGAAGTTAGTTGGTGCAGTGTTGCCAGACTTCAGTGCTGCTTTTGATGTAATTGATCATGAACTGTTACTAGGTCAACTCAAATGTTATGGTTTTAAGTCTGCAGCTCTATCCTGGATGGAAAGCTATCTATGCAGAAGGCAAAAAGTGTTCTTTAATGGTAGCTTTTCAAACAGTAAAGATATACACTGTAGTGTTCCTCAAGGAAGTTGCCTCTCAAGGAAGTTGCCTAGGCCCACATCTCTACTCTATCTTTACTAATGATTTACCTTCAGTAATGAACAAATCAAGAGTGGTCATGTATGCTGATGACTCTACAATGTATAGCGCAGCATCAGAATGTAATGAGCTAACAGATGTACTGAGCAGTGAACTAAGAATGGGGTCTGAGTGGGTTGATATGAACAAATTGGTGTTGAACATTTCTAAAACTAAATGTATTGTATTTGGTTCAAGATATATGCTTGCTGATGATCCCCAATTGAATTTGTCGATGAATAGAACGCCTGTAGAGAAAGTGAAAGGAAAAAAACGAATAGGCGTCATGTTGGACGCAGCTTTATCATGGTCAGAACACATAGGCGTCATGTTGGACGCAGCTTTATCATGGTCAGAACACATAGGCGTCATGTTGGACGCAGCTTTATCATGGTCAGAACACATAGGCGTCATGTTGGACGCAGCTTTATCATGGTCCGAACACATAGGCGTCATGTTGGACGCAGCTTTATCATGGTCAGAACACATAGGCGTCATGTTGGACGCAGCTTTATCATGGTCAGAACACATAGGCGTCATGTTGGACGCAGCTTTATCATGGTCAGAACACATAGGCGTCATGTTGGACGCAGCTTTATCATGGTCAGAACACATAGGCGTCATGTTGGACGCAGCTTTATCATGGTCAGAACACATAGGCGTCATGTTGGACGCAGCTTTATCATGGTCAGAACACATAGGCGTCATGTTGGACGCAGCTTTATCATGGTCAGAACACATAGGCGTCATGTTGGACGCAGCTTTATCATGGTCAGAACACATAGGCGTCATGTTGGACGCAGCTTTATCATGGTCAGAACACATAGGCGTCATGTTGGACGCAGCTTTATCATGGTCAGAACACATAGGCGTCATGTTGGACGCAGCTTTATCATGGTCAGAACACATAGGCGTCATGTTGGACGCAGCTTTATCATGGTCAGAACACATAGGCGTCATGTTGGATGCAGCTTTATCATGGTCAGAACACATAGGCGTCATGTTGGACGCAGCTTTATCATGGTCAGAACACATAGGCGTCATGTTGGACGCAGCTTTATCATGGTCAGAACACATAGATAATATTGTTATTAAGATGGGTAAGGGAAGTACTGTTACAAGAAAATGTTCAGAGTATTTAACATCTAGCACACTGAATCAGGTGATTCAATCCCTGGTCCTATCACACTTAGAGTACTGTCCAGTTATATGGTCAATCCCTGGTCCTATCACACTTAGAGTACTGTCCAGGTATATGGTCATCTGCAGCAAAGATATAAAAAAGCTCCAAATGGCTCAAAACATGGCTGCCAGATTAGCTCTTCATTGCTCTATCCGTATGAATATCATCCAAATGCATCAGAATCTCTCATGGCTTCACGTTAAAAACAAATTACTATCCAGTCTTCTGATTTTCTTTAGGAATGTTTTATTTAAAATAAATAAAAAAAACAGTATTTTTCTGGTCAGTTAGTACATACTAGCAACATGCATAACCACCAAACCAGACAGGCAAATTCAGGGCAGCTAAGACAACCCAAGCCAAGAACAAATTGCCTTAAATCTACAGTTTTATATAGAGCCATAGCTGAATGGAACTCTTTACCAATCCATATTTCTCAGGCAAAAAGTAAATCCACCTTCAAGGAAAAAATAAAAGATCAACTGAATATAAAACTGAAATAAAACATCAACTGAATGTTAAATGTATTTCGTGTCAGGTATTATAATTGTCTGTATTGTCTACTTGTTGAATGTTTGTGAAGTCTTGATTTGTGGTTGTTTGTAATGTCTTGTTAATTGGTGTTGGACCCCCGAAAGATTAGCAAGAGTTACGGTGTTAGCTAATGGGGATCCAAATAAAAAGTGACTAAATATACCACGGCTTTCAGCCATCAGTATTCAGGGTTCGAACCACCCAGTTTATAATATAATGGCATGGGACATATACGCATATCTTGTATGCTAAAGCAAGCCTAGAGCCTATGGCATGGCACATAGCCAGATAACATACATCAGGCCAACTTATATATTGCTCATCTGAAATCCATTTTTCTTTAAATCATGTTTCTTTAGACCTGCCTAAAATAAATAATGGATTTATTGTGACGTTGTACATTAAATTGATTTATTGTGACGTGTACATTAAATTGATTTATTGTAACGGTGTACATTATATGGATTTACTGTGATGGTGTACATTAAATGGATTTATTGTGATGGTGTACATTAAATGGATTTACTGTGATGGTGTACATTAAATGGATTTATTGTGATGGTGTACATTAAATGGATTTATTGTGATGGTGTACATTAAATGGATTTACTGTGATGGTGTACATTAAATGGATTTATTGTGATGGTGTACATTAAATGGATTTATTGTGATGGTGTACATTAAATGGATTTATTGTGATGGTGTACATTAAATGGATTTATTGTGATGGTGTACATTAAATGGATTTATTTGACTTTTTTAAATGTAGATGTTCCAAACACTCGCATCAGTGGCTTGTACGCAGCTTGTACGCAGCTTGTACGCAGCTTGTACGCAGCTTGTACGCAGCTTGTATGCAGCTTGTATGCATGGGGGCCTGGAGATGCTAAACATGTTTATGTTAATTAACGGTCAATTATGGTGAGAACATTATTATTTTTTGTCTCAGCATAATTCATACGTTCATTACAAAAATATGAAAGGCAACATAACCAACTTTCAGACAGAAACACAGGTAGAGTTACTGTACAATGTCTTTCACATGACAATAACCGGCAGACAAAATGTAATGAGCACCACAGCCCTATATGGGGCATGATTTTGTATGTGAAAGTATTTCCAGCTTCCAAACAAGCCGTTTTATAAAGAGAGTATACAGTAAAGCTCTGGGTGTGAGGGGGTGTGTGGGGTGTTACCATCGCCTTAGTTGTAGGTCTGGTACAGGGACACTACGCAGCGCTGCCCCCATCACCATGAAGAAGACTGACAGTAAAAGAGACGCCCGCAGACCTGCAGCACAGGAGAGGAGAGGTGGAGAGGGGAAAGGGAAGAGGTGAAATGGGGAGAGGTGGGGAGTACAGAGAGAAAACGTGGAGGTTATTTTGTATTCTGAAATTCTGTTCCAAAGGTCATATATTTTGTATAATTGTTGAGACCTCATTCTATACATTATCCAAAATATGAATCACGAGTCCCCAGCCAACTCCCTCCAAACCACAACATCCCAATTCTGTTCCTGACTTAAGTCAACATTTTCAGTTTCCACCACATCACCATAATTTAAGGGAACTTCTGTTCCCATACAATCATTATCTGTTCCCTGTTCTCTCAATTCCTCTTGGTAGTGATGAGTGAGAGAGAGTCACTAGTTGAGAAAGTACACAATTATTGGTGACAAATTACTAGTATTACAAACTAAAATATGACTTTAATCTGATATGAAATGTAGAGAAATATTGGTGTCTCTGAATGTTTCTGCGGGTTCCCGTTGGGAACTCTCTGTTCCTGTCTGTCAGATTGGCCTATCTCTCTGTACAAAGAAGGCACAACTAAACAACGGCAGATGCTGGTATGTAAATTATTTGTGTACAAAATATATTTCATTCTAATCTCTACCATGCAGTCGCTAGAGCTGCCTTTCATCTGGTTGGCCTACATACTATAGCAGGGTGATTCTTCACAAAACTAGAAAAGAGAAATACCATGATTTGGGGGATTTTCAAGAAATGTTATCTATAGAAGGGTCCTTTAGAGGTAGGATAGTTTACATATATTTGAGAATTACCTCCTTTAAGACTCCATAATATTTTATATTTTTCTCCCGAGTGTAGCAGTGGTCTAAGGCACTGCATCTCAGTGCTTGAGGCATCACTACCGACACCCTGGTTCGATTCCAGGCTATATCACAACCGGCCGTGATTGGGAGTCCCATACGGCAGCGCACAATTGGCCCAGCGTCGTCCTGGTTTGGCCATCATTGTAAATAAGAATTTGTTCTTAACTGACTTGCCTAGTTAAATAAAGGAAAAACAAAAATATGAATAATCATTTTTTTAAATGTAAAGGTACTACAAAGCTTTGTAATATGAGTAGTATTTTGATTTCAAAAACACATTTCTTAGATACATTTATGAATATTGACAATTATAAACTGGGTTGTTAGAGCCCTGAATGCTGATTGGCTGACAGCCGTGGTATAACAGACAGTATATCACGGGTAAGACGAAACATTTATTTTTACTGCTCTAATTACGTTGGTAACCAGTTTATAATAGCAATAAGGCACCTCGGGGGTTTGTGGTATATGACCAATATACCACGGCTAAGGGCTGTATCCAGGTACTCGCGTTGCGTCAGCCCTTAGCCATGGTATATTGTCCATATTTCTTATTTAACCTTTATTTAACCAGGTAAGCCAGTTGAGAACAAGTTCTCATTTACAACTGCGACCTGGCCAAGATAAGAAAAGCTAAGCAGTGCGACACAAACAACAACAAAGAGTTACACATGGAATAAACAAACGTACAGTCATTAACACAATAGAAAAGTACATATACAGTGTGTGCAAATGAAGTAAGATTAGGGAGGTAAGGCAATAAATAAGCCGTAGTGGCGAAATAATTACAATTGAGCAAATAAACACTGGAGTGATAGATGTGCAGAAGATGAATGTGCAAGTAGGGATACTGGGGTGCAAAGGAGCAAAAAAAAAAAAAATATATATATAACAATATGGGGATGAGGTAGTTGGATGGGCTATTTACAGATGGGCTATGTACAGGTGCAATGATTTATAAGCTGCTCAGATAGCTGATGCTGAAAGTTAAAAGGAGATATGAGTCTCCAGCTTCAGTGATTTTTGCAATTCATTCCAGTCATTGGCAGCAGAGAACTGGAAGGAAAGGCGGCCAAAGGGGGAATTGGCTTTGGGGGTGACCAGTGAAATATACCTGCTGGAGCACGTGCTACGGGTGGGTGCTGCTATGATGACCAGTGAGCTGAGATAAGGCGGGGCTTTACCTAGCAAAGACATATAGATGACCTGGAGCCAGTGGGTTTGGTGACGAATATGAAGCAAGGGCAAGCCAACGAGAGCATACAGGTTGCATTGGTGGGTAGTATATGGGGCTTTGGTGACGAAACGGATGGCACTGTGATAGACTGCATCCAATTTCCTGAGTAGAGTGTTGGAGGCTATTTTGTAAATGACATCGCCGAAGTCAAGGATCGGTAGGATAGTCCATTTTACGAGAATATGTTTGGCAGCATGAATGAAGGATGCTTTGTTGCGAAATAGGAAGCCGAGTCTAGATTTAATTTTGGATTGGAGATGCTTAATATGAGTCTACTTAATGCTTAATATACCGCCTTATTGCTTAAATATAAAATTTTTGATTTGACAAATTTTTCTATATAATTGTTGAACATAATATACTCTACGGGCATATTAAAGTTATCTGCTAGTTTATTGTTTTAGATTATGATTATTGAAATCAAAATACTACTCATATTACAGAGCAAGCGGTAAAGCGTCATATGAGAGGCCTGGGGAAGGCCAAAATGTCACAAATATTCCAACTTTAATTAATTATTTCTCAATTATGCTTTAGGTTTACAAATATATGTCAACAATCGTTACTCCAAAAGGTCCATTCTAATGAGTAAATTTTGTAAAAAATCTCCCAAAATCGTGATCTTATTTGGTTCTAGTTTTGTGAGGAATCACCCAGCAGCAAAACAAACCAGAAACTGAAACTTCCAACTTTGAGTGTAATAGGTAGAAATAGAAGAAGTGTGACTTGTCATGCCGGATTATAACTCGATTAGGAAATCATCTCCTTAATTTGAGAGTCAGGCACACCATCCTTTGAAGGTTACTGCATAGCTACTCTTTTTGCAGAGCAACATATAATAGCCCCTGCCTGCATGTACATCCCTGAGCGGTCTCTGAAAATCAACGTCTGGCAGGATTTTATGGCTTTAAACATGTCGACTTAGAAAATCAGAAAATCAGATGCACCGCAGCACACAACTTTTTAACGCAAACTCCCAACAAGTGATCTCCTTTTTCTGACACATTCTACCAGCCTCAGCATGTGTGCACTCCACTCGACTTAAGCATATCACAGGAGCCTATTCCACAGATGGGTCATATATGATGGACTCTGTCTGTCACCTTTCAGATGCCACAGAGGAGAAGAGATCATCAGCATATTTTAAATGGTGGTAAGAGAAATCCCAGCAGCAAGCTTATTTCACCTTAGAGATGGGGCTTAGCTGTTACTACGCCTGCAGTCTATCCTGAAACCCCACAGACTCTTGTCAAAAGCAGTGGACTATATAGAGAATACGGTGCCATTCGGCATGCAGACACTGATTTACTACTACTATTGTACCTCACTGCTCCACATGGGCATAGACCAAATCATGCTACAGATTAACACACGCTTTTAAGGAGTTACATTTCAATAGGTTTTATTGATTTATTGAGGTTGTGAATCCTAAACTCCTATTGACAACAATGCAAGTCTAAGTTAAAACTTAATTGAAGAGGAAGTTAGTATTTGCCCGAATGAATAAAGTTACGAAACACAATGAACGATATGACACTGTTATGACCTTTTACTATGTAACACCCAATAGCCACTTCATCTTTTTGTTTTAAAGAGACTGTCATGAGATGTCCCTAGATGACTAACTAACCACAAACCTATGACATATGCCCTTTCCTTTCATATGCTGTATATGTTATTTTCTTTTGTATGTTTCCAAGGAGTCAAATAAAATGTTTTTGTCAGCTGATAGTGTGGTCCGGGTGTTAGATTGGTGTTAGCTAACTATTTTAATCAGGTGATGTGGAGGAACTGGTTTAGTGATTAGCAGGCATGACTGGTAGGCAGCACTTCTGAGTGTTACTTTAACTGTCAGTAAACAATACTTGACTGTTGTTTGAGAGCTCGATGAAAGAGATTCCACAAAATAGCACATAAGTGGCCCGTAGCAAAAATTCCACAAGGCAGCCAGTCAGTCACCATTTCGTATAGAAACATGTTATTTTGTGGTGGCTAGATCATAATGACTACAACAAAAGACTTGAACTTACTGAAAAGACAGAAGCATTATGTTATTTCTGTGTGTCAGACAATCGGTGAGGCCAACCTCTATGATCCCTTACATAAAAAAACACATGATTTCACATGTGGAACACTTCACATGTGATCTTGTGCAGTTTCATGTTATCACATGTTGCTTTACTGTTGTCATCACATTAACTTCACATAACATTACATGAAAACGTGTGATCACGTGAAATTCATGTGATTTTTCATTGAGATGACAGATGTAAATACAGGGAAATATTTTGATTGTTTACCTGTTGCTCAGACCCTTTCTCATGGTTTAATAATTTAAGGTAGTCTTTGGACTGGATGTATATCTTAACTATTCTTATGTCAACATAGGCCCACCAAAATTAAACTAGGCCAGTTATTTCTACAGATGTTGTGTATACATTGAGGGAAATGTTTGTTTCCCATTCTTATGGTTGATTGGATAAAAAACGTCAATCAATTATGACCTATGATATCTAGTCATCAATACCTTCTCATTTTCCCCCCAGGATGTATACGTCAACAATTCCCAAGTCGCTGCAGCACGCAATGACACAACCCTGGGGAAATATAATTTGGCAATGGAGACATACAATTGTAAAGACGTACTGCCACCTCGAACAAAACAACTCACCTTTCTTGTCCATCAGCCACATAAATAGCAGCCAAGGGGTGAACCCTACTGGCCCCCATAGAACCAGCACGGCGATGTCAGATTTGGCGAAATCGTACGCGTGCATGGCAGAGTTCTGAATTGGGCCCCAAGTGTTCCATACCATCCCTTGCATGAACGCCAGCAAAGAAAATAGAGTCAGAACCAGCCATCTTCTCCCGTAGACTCGGCTGTAAACTGGCTGAATACTCGTCTCGGGGTTAGGAGAAAAAATAAGTGGTTCCCTTTCGCCCACGGAGCTCGATGCAGCACCCATCGCATTTGATACAACGTAGCGTTCGTTCAGCTGTGACTTAATCCGCGCGCGATGTCCAATATTCGATTACACAATGGCAACAAATGTATCTAACTTCAATATCAGTTGCCCAGAGAAACAATAACAACCCATGTCGCTGCAACAATTCAAGCTGCACTGCGCATGCCTGAACGGAAGTGGTCACAATTTTGAAATTTAAACCCGTTGTCATCCATGTTGGTCCCTTCCTCAATAGATGTGAACGTGATTTTCAGCCCTTATTGAGTCGGAATGGCCCCCTAGTTTAACATTACCGTATCCTTGGAAAAAAGTCGCTCACATGAGTTTTGTTTACTTCCTCTCTGATTTGTTCGTGGACGTGTAAAGAAAGGTGAGCCCCAAATGATTGCTGTGCTTGCAAAACTACATACTTAGGTTTATTTTCGTGAAGTGTGGTGAGAGTTTAGATATGTGTCCTTATTATTTTATTATCAATTGTCTCCTATGCTGTTGTCACAATAGAGTTGTAATGTGTGTGTTTGTTTGAGTCTCTCTGGTTAAGTGATAATGCCCGAGAAGCCAGTGTTTGGAGGATATATTGACACGGGTGTTGTTGGCCCGAGACGAAGTCGAGAACCGGTGTTGTGCCGAAAATCTCCCCCCTGTCAGAATTCTCCCCCCTTACGCGTGAACGCGCACACACTCAATTCTTCATTGCTGCGACTTGCTTGCTGGTTGAGATTTCTGCTCTTCACTCTGTTGTCAGTTTAGCCTACATTTCACTGATCTTAGTAGCAGAAGGCATTTTTTATTTGTATCCTTCAAGGTAACTGTCAATGATCCCGTTAAGCTGCGTTATATAAATGTTTTATGCCGATTTGATCGCGGAGTGGCACTAGTAATGTCTGCAGTTTTCGGTTTGGCCATTTGTTTCAAGTGTATTAGTCTATAAATAAATCTCTTTGCCAAAATTCGTCATCTCCCATGTCTTATTCGACAAGTAGTTGTGAAATGTTTATTGCTTGCCTATATTTTACTCCCTCTATGTTTAATGTAACACACATACGTTAGTTATTAATTTAGGTTGCCTATCCTGGCGTGAAGTTTGTTCTATAGAAAGTATTTGACTGATGTGTGCCACAGAAAGTATTTGATTCTAGTGACAAAATTAAGGAAATTAGAAGGGGGTGAGGAGGATTTCGGCAAGGCCATTTTCTTGCCTTCTATCTTGGGACTGCAAGGCCTGGCACACTTCAGAATAATTTTGGTAGCTCATGTTGACCAGTAGTGTGTGCCACAGAAAGTATTTGACTCTAGCCACAAAATTAAGGAAATTAGAAGGGGGGTTGGCAGGCAAGAAAATGGCATTGCCGAACCCCCCCCTTCTAATTTCCTTAATTTTGTCACTAGAGTCAAATACGTTCTGTGGCACACATCAGAGTCAAATACTTTCTACAGAACAAACTTCATGTCAGGTTAGGCAACCAAAATTAATAATTCATGTATGTGTGTTATATTAAACATAGAGGCAGTAAAATGTAGGAAAACAAACACTTCAGAACTACTAGTCCAATAAGACATGGAAGAGATGATGAATTTTGGTAAAGAGATTTATTTAGACTAATACACTTGAAACAAATGGCCAAAACGAAAACTGCAGACATTACTAGTGCCTCCCCGCGTTTAAACCGCCATAACATTTTATGAAACGCAGCCTAACATGCTGACCAGACCGGACGCGTCGCAAAATACATTTAGAAATCCATGTTATCCAATTATTGCACTCACACTGCTTGCGCGCGCCAACGAGCGTCTGCGTTGCCAAGGGATAAAATAGAAGTCATTCCTATTTCTGACGCAGATCTTGTTGCAAGTCCTGCCTCTCCCATCTCCTCATTGGTTTATAGAAGCAGGTACCCACGTGCCATCTCCTCATTGGTTATACCCACATGGGTGATTGAAAGATGAAATGTTTTGTCGGTTGTCGTGGTAATACTATGAAAGTGTAGATGCCAATCACCATATAAGTTAAAAGATGAAAAAGTCTGGAAGGAGGAGAGATGACTAGAAACGATTTGGTTGGCCGTTTTATGTGTGGATTAATTGTCGGAGACAAGTCTCCGCTGGATTCCTTGTGCATTTCAGGTAAAATAACTCAATGTTTATATCCCAGGACAAATTAGCTAGCAACAGCAAGCTAGCTAAATAGGACAAATTAGCTAGCAAGTGCAAGCTAACTAGCTAAATTTCCATATATGTTTAATGCTTTTCGACCTGTCCCCAAATTAATGTCATTGGTTCAGAGTTTTTGATATTTTAACCTGCGTGTCGTGATCGCGTTTGGTGTAGGGGCACAAAATACATTTATGCACGATGGCGCACGTGCGCAGCCGGTTTGGGTTCCGTGTAACAGGATCATTGACAGCTGCCTTGAAGGACACAAATAAAAAAATGCTTTCTGCTACTAAGATCAGTGAAATGGAGGCTAAACTGACAACAGAGTGAAGAGCAGAAATCTCAACTAGCAAGCAAGTCGCAGCAATAAAGAATTGAGTGTGTGCGCGTTTTAGCGGGGGGGGAATTCTGGCAGGGGGAGATTTTCGGCACAACACCGGCAAACCGTGACAATATATCCTCCAAACACCAGCTTCGAGGGCATTATCACTTTTATACAATGGGTTACCAACATATTCAATTAATGATTGACATTTTCATTAAAAACATTCCGAATAATTTATTTATGGTCGTTCATTGTATCGGTTCGGTTTCCAGCGACGCGAACCAGTCGTTGTCTTTTTGCTCTGTGTCTATGGACGTTCGTTCGTTCTAAATGTTCTATTGCCATATTGGCTGGCAATGTTTCTTATCCTTATTGCTTGCTAGATAGCTAACTTACTGTCATGTCAAACAGTGCAGCCAGAATATTTTAAAAAAAGTTTAATTTGCATTTGTTTAAGCTGTTTTCTAGTGACATTAATTTGGATACATTCATAAGAATGAGATAATGAGCGATTTCACCTGTAATAAAAAATGTGCTCATCAGGACACTGTTGTTCAGAGGAGCTAGCCAACAACACAGCTAACACAATCACTTGAAACTGAAGCTGGAAAGACTGCAAACTTGCTTAATTTTGTTTAGTTTTACCTGTTTTCTATTGACATTTCTTTGTATATGTCCATAAAAACTATGCTGATTAACAATTTCGACTGGCTGAGAAAAGCTGCCTGCCTGTATGTCTCTTCCCGACTCCCGACTCCCGACCCCAGGCTACACATTCATTACAATGGGACCGCTGGAGATCGAATTTCAATATGAAACAGTGTTGCAAATGTCAGACAGACCACAAGTTTTATACAAATCTCCACTATTGAAAACCAATTGCTAGTGTAAAAGAAATTGGAGCTAATGTCTAGATGCTTTTTACAGTGGAGACCAAGTTTATACATTGTCTGGCTGGGCTGATGAGACAGTGGATTGCCAGGGAGATGGAACAGCATTTCAACGTTATAGCTTTTGCTGGTGGTAACTTGTGGAATAGACACTGGCTGGAATGCAGTTTTAACCTCTTGAGCCTATGGGGGCGCCATTTCGACTTTGTAAAAATGAGTTCCCAAATTAAACTGCCTCGTACTCAATTCTTGCTCGTACAATATGCATATTATTATTACTATTGGATAGAAAACACTCTCTAGTTTCTAAAACCGTTTGAATTATTTCTCTGAGTGAAACAGAACTCATTCTGCAGCACATTTCCTGTCAGGGAGTGAGATTTCAGAAATCGAGGTCCCTGTTCTGAGGTCAGTTTATAAGTCCCCATGTAAGCCATCGGGCTACATGCACTGCATACGTCTTCCTCTAGATGTCAGTAAGCGGGGAGAATTTGAATGGAGTGGATTGCGCAATCTGGGACCCTATATATAGACCGTGGAACGGAAGTACCGTCCTTTTCAAAGGTGCGCCTGGCGCAAGAAGACATCACAATGGCGTCCTGCAAACGCTTTCGTTTTAGTAGTTCTATATCTCCGGTCATGTTTTTATTCGTTATAGGTGTTAAAGACATCATAAGGTAGTTAATTTAAACCGACTTATAGCAGTTTATTGCGATTTTCTGGGATTTCTTTGTCATGCGCTTTCACGAGTTGGACACCTCTCCAGTGGGTGGCTATCGTTAGCTGCTATTTCGACAGGAGAAGAGGACATCTTTCAACCCAAAGACGATTGTTCTGGAGAAAGGACACCTTGCCCAAGATTCTGATGGAAGCACAGCTAATAGTAAGCAGTCTTTATGCTGTTAATTCGTACTTATGTTGACAAATGTCAAATAATAATTCCGCCATGAATTATGGGGCGGTCTCGCTTTAGCGCACGCTGTATTGTGCAGTAACGTTAATTTTAAAAATCTAACTCAGCGATTGCATTAAGAACTAATTTATCTTTCATTTGCTGTCCAACTTGTATTTTTTAGTCAAGTTTATGAATAGTTTTCGATTAGAATAGGTGCCTTTCCCAAGATTTCTCCTGACATTTTCTTTGCAGCTTGGCTACTTTTCTCATTGTATAACCACGATTTGTGCCGCTAAATATGCAAATTTTCGAACAAACTCTATATGCATTGTGTAATATGATGTTATAGGACTGTCATCTGAAGAATTCTGAGAAGGTTAGTGAAAAAAGTAATATCTTTTGGTGGTTTATACGTTATTGCTATGTTTGGCTTGAATCAATGCTGTTGTGATGTTTGCTATTGTGGTAAGCTAATATAACGCTATATTGTGTTTTCGCTGTAAAACACTTAGAAAATCTGAAATATTGTCTGGATTCACAAGATCTGTGTCTTTCAATTGCTGTACGCTGTGTATTTTTAAGAAATGTTTTATGATGAGTAATTAGGTAATACACGTTGCTCTCTGTAGTTATTCTAGTCGCTTTGGTGAGAGTTGTGATGGTGGCTGCAATGGTAAACTATGATTTATACCTGAAATATGCACATTTTTCTAACAAAACATATGCTATACAATAAATATGTTATCAGACTGTCATCTGATGAAGTTGTTTCTTGGTTAGTGGCTATTTATATCTTTATTTGGTCGAATTTGTGATAGCTACTGATGGAGTAAAAAAACTGGTGGAGTAAAAAAAGTGGTGTCTTTTGCTAACGTGGTTAGCTAATAGATTTACATATTGTGTCTTCCCTGTAAAACATTTTAAAAATCAGAAATGATGGCTGGATTCACAAGATGTGTATCTTTCATCTGGTGTCTTGGACTTGTGATTTAATGATATTTAGATGCTAGTATTTACTTGTGACGCTATGCTAGGCTATGCTAGTCAGCTTTTTTACTGATGGGGGTGCTCCCGGATCCGGGTTTGGGAGGAATTAGAGGTTAACCAGTCAGCGTCCAGGATTAGACCCGCCCGTTGTATAATTAAGTGATAATGCATGAGATGCCCGTGTTTGGTGGATATATTGGCACGGGTGTTGGTTGTTAGGCCCGAGACAAAGTCGAGTAGTAAAGTCGCTGCATTTGCGTTTTTTTAAGCTGTTTTCTAGTGACGTTTATTTGTCCAAATTGCAGAATGGCGCCAGGAGTCGTTTTACAGGCTCCTAACCAATTGTGCCATTTTTTATTTTTTTGCATTGTTTGTCATTTATTTTGTACAAAATGTTTCTGCCACCGTCTCTTATGACTGAAAAGAGCTTCTGGATATCAGGACAGAGATTACTCACCTCGAAATGGACAAAGATTTTTTCTTTTAAGGAATCAGACGCAAAGGATTTACTGCTGACACCAGACCAGCCCCAAATCGTTGTCATTCTCATGAAGAAGAGACGCTGATACAGGGGACGCAGGTCCAGGTGCCTTGTGAAAATTTGTCGGTGCATGGGTAACCCGCCTCTACCATCCGTCCTATTGCCCAACGTGCAATCATTGGAGAATAAACTGGATGAGCTCTGTTCAAGACTATCCTACCAACGGGACATTAAAAACTGTAATATCTTATGTTTCACCAAGTCGTAGCTGTCTTGCATCGGCAACACAGAACAGCTGCCAGACGCCTCCGGTAAGACATGGGGTGGTGGTCTGTGTCTATTTGTCAATAACAGCTGGTGCGCAAATCTAATATTAACCTATTCACACGTATCAACACATGGGTGTGATAATTCTACAGTGGTCCCTGTAGTGTACGATCAAACAGTGTGATTAGAACGCGTATTTAGAACGTCCAGTTTCGAATGACACAACAATCAGCATTTGAGCTGGCCACATTGTTTTTTTCAGAAACATTTTGCACAAACACAGTCCTTACAAAGTTATGTCCAGAATGTGAGCAGTTTATTTTGGATGCAATGTTCAGACATTCACAGAAGTAGCTACAGCATAACACAATCATCCAAACCGGGAAAATGTAGGCTACATTTGTCCTAGCGCTTATTGAGGAAAGATTGACATAACACAAGCGGTCATATTTTTATAACTCTCGACTGACAGAAACGACAATATGAATTAGCTAATAGCAATTACTATTTATAAGTAATCACATCACGGGTGAGCTCACCATTGATCAAAATAATTGAGTAAAATACTTTATAGAAATCGAAAGTAATCCAACGATGGGAAGTTTGTGCGCGCCGCCATGCTTGTTCTTTTCGCATCAACCAAAGATAACAAGAGGGGACAAGATGAGTCTGGTCTGTCTTTTAGTATGCAGGGGGTGTGTTGTCTATAATCATCCACTTCCCTTCATTCACTTCCGGAGGTTTACCCAAAAGATGAGTGAACCATTCCTTCACCTCATTATAACATCTTTGGTCTGGCAGATTACGTGACACCCAGAATGCATTGTATAATGTCAACAAACATGCCGCCACACATAGCTGGCAAATAGCTTAGCTCATTATAACACGTAGAACCTTCAAAAAAGTATTTTGCACACATCATAGGTGTCCATTACAATATATACATTAAACAGAATGCATTATTTGTCACAAGTAATTGAAAACGTGAATAAAACTCTAAATACATTATGCTCCATATATACATGCATACATACATACAGTTGACGTCGGAAGTTTAAATACACTTAGGTTGGAGTCATTAACTTGTTTTTCAACCACTCCACAAATTTCTTGTTAACAAACTATAGTTTTAGCAAGTCGTTTAGGGCATCTACTTTGTGCATGACACAAGTAATTTTTCCAACAGTAGTTTACAGACAGATTATTTCACTTATAACTCATTGTATCACCATTCCAGTGGGTCAGAAGTTTACATACACTAAGTTGACTGTGCCTTTAAACAGCTTGGAAAATTCCAGAAAATTATTTCATGGCTTTAGAAGCTTCTGATAGGCTAATTGACATCATTTGAGTCAATTGGAGGTGTATCTGTGGATATATTTCAAGGCCGACCTTCAAACTCAGTGCCTCTTTGCTTGACATCATGGGAAAATCAAAAGAAATCAGCTAAGACCTCATAAAAAAATATTGTAGACCTCCACAAGTCTGGTTCATCCTTGGGAGCAATTTTCAAATGCCTAAAGGTACCACGTTCATCTGTACAAACAATAGTACGCAAGTATAAACACCATGGGACCACGCAGCCGTCAAACCGTTCAGGAAGGAGGCGCGTTCTGTCTTCTAGAGATGAACGTACTTTGGTGCGAAAAGTGTGAATCAATCCCAGAACAGCAAAGGACCCTGTGAAGATGTTGGCGGAAAACAGTACAAAAGTATCTATATCCACAGTAAAACGAGTCCTATATCGACATAACCTGAAAGGCCGCTCAGCAAGGAAGAAGCTACTGCTCCAAAACCGCCATAAAAAAGCCAGACTACGGTTTACAACTGCACATGGGGATAAAGATTGTACTTTTTGGGGATATGTCCTCTGGTCTGATGAAACAAAAATAGAACTGTTTGGCCATAATGACCATCATTATGTTTGGAGGAAAAAGGGGAGGCTTGCAAGCCGAAGAACACCATCCCAACTGTGAAGCACTTCACAAAATAGATGGCATCATGGGGTAGGAAAATTATGTGGATATATTGAAGCAACATCTCAAGACATCAGTCAGGAAGTTTAAGCTTGGTCGCAAATGGGTCTTCCAAATGGACAATGACCCCAAGCATACTTCCAAAGTTGTGGCAAAATGGCTTATGGACAACAAAGTCAAGGTATTGGAGTGGCCATCACAAAGCCCTGACCTCAATCCTATAGAACATTTGTGGGCAGAACTGAAAAAGCGTGTGTGAGCAAGGAGGCCTACAAACCTGACTCAGTTACACCAGCTCTGTCAGGAGGAATGGGCCAAAATTCACCCAACTTTTTGTGGGAAGCTTGTGGAAGGCTACACGAAATGTTTGACCCTAGCTAAACAATATAAAAGCAAACAAATACTAACTGAGTGTATGTAAACTTCTGACCCAAATGGAATGTGATGAAAGAAATAAAAGCTGAAATAAATCATTCTTTCCACTATTATTCTGACATTTCAATTTTTTTTAATAAAGTGGTGATCCTAACTGACCTAAGACAGGGAATTCTTACTAGGATTAAATGTCAGGAATTGTGAAAAACTGAGTTTAAATGTATTTGGATAAGGTGTATGTAAACTTCCGACTTCAACTATACATACATATACGGTATACATACATACTGCGCCTACAGTAGAAACGACAACACGATATACAGAAAATAAGGAACTTACTTTGATAGGAAAACACACGTCCAAAGTTATTATGTGTAAGGAAAATAACATGGAAGGCAAAGTGAGCGCCAGCAAGAAAAATGTTCAAATTCTTGCAAGGCTGCGCAAATATATGCATACTTGATCTGCGCAAACATGAGTGAAGTGAGGTGGGTTCTCCTGGAAGAGAGAAGTTTATCTGGCTTAGTAAAGCCTCAAACTTAAATTGTCTGCAACGCTGAAATGGACTACTTCTATAGGAAATTAATGAGGAGGTGGAACACACTTCAATTCAAACTGTTAGAAAATAATTTGAAATTGACAAGTTGAAACGTAGCCTATAGATAATTAGCAGGCAGCGTGTGTTAAATGTCCTGTTGTGTAATAATCACATTTTGGAACAGTGAGTGCATTTTGACATCACGTGCATAAAACAACTCACGCTGGGGCGACCGTTAGAGATATTTGGAACTCATGTGAAAAGGTTAAGGAAGTTTCAAGGTTTTGAGTATCTCATGATAAGCTGTAGACCACACTATTTATCAAGTGAGTTTTCATCTATTTTTTGTAGCTGTCTATTTACTGCCACAAACCGATGCTGGCACTAAGACCGCACTCAACGAGCTGTATACGGCCATAAGCAAACAATAAAATGCTCATCCAGAGGCGGCGCTCCTAGTGGCCGGGGACTTTAATGCAGGGAAACTTAAATCTGCTTTACCTCATTTCTACCAGCATGATACATGTGCAACGAGAGGGAAAAAACTCGAGACCACCTTTACTCCACACACAGATACACGTACAAAGCTCTCCTTCACCCTACATTTGGAAAATCTGACTATAATTCTATCCTCCTTGTTCCTGCTTAAAACCAAAAATGTAAAAACTTGCTCAATAAGGAAGTGGTCAGATGACGCAGATGCTTAGTTACAGGACTATTTTACTAGCACAGACTGGAATATGTTCTGGGATTCATCCGATGGCATTGAGGAGTATACCACATCAGTCACCGGTTTCATCAATAAGTGCATCAATGACGTTGACTCCATAGTGACCGTACGTACATACCCATATCCGCGCTGAGCTAAAGGGTAGAGCTGAGGCTTTTAAGGAGTGGGACTCTAACCCGGACGCTTATAAGAAATCCTGCTATGCCCTCCGACGAACCATCAAACAGGCAAAGCGTCAATACAGGACTAAGATTGAATCCTACTGCACCGGCTCCGACCTTCGTCGGATATGGCAGGGCTTGCAAACTGAATCCTGGCTTAGAAAGGCCACCAAAAACTCTGAAATTTCCATCCTTAACTATAACATTTTCTGAAAAAATAGAACTGCCAAAGTGGGCGGAGTTGCAATCTACTGCAGAGATGGCCTGCAGAGTTCTGTCTTACTATCCAGGTCTGTGCCCAAATAATTCGAGCTTCTACTTTTAAAAATCCACCTTTCCAGAAACAAGTCTCTCACCGTTGCCGCTTGCTATAGATCACCTTCTGCCCCCAGTTGTGCCCTGGACACCATATGTGAATTGGTTGCCCCCCATCAATCTTCAGAGCTTGTGCTGTTAGGTGACCTAAACTGGGACATGCTTAACACCCCGACCATCCTACAATCTAAGCTTGATGCCCTCGATCTCAAACAAATTATCAATGAACTTACCAGGTACAACCCCAAATCCGTCAACACGGGCACCCTCAAAGATATCGTCCTAAACAACCTGCCCTCCAAATACACCTTTGCTGTCTTCAACCAGGATCTCAGCGACCACTGCCTCATTGCCTGTGTCCGTAATGGGTCTGCGGTCAAATGACCACCCCTCATCACTGTCAAATGCTCCCTAAGACACTTCAGCGAGCAGGCCTTTCTAATCGACCTGGCCCGGGTATCCTGGAAGGATATTGACCTCATCCCGTCGGTAGAGGATGCCTGGTCGTTCTTTAAGTAATTTCCTCACCATCTTAAATAAGCATGCCCCTTTCAAAAATGTTGAACTAAGAACAGATATAGCCCTTGGTTCACTCCAGACCTGACTGCTCTCGACCAGCACAAAAACATCCTGTGCAGGACTGCACTAGCATCGAATAGTCCCCACAATGTGCAACTTGTCAGGGAAGTCAGGAACCAATACACACAGTCAGTCAGGAAAGCAAAGGCTAGCTTTTTCAAACAGAAATTTCTATCCTCTAGCTATCTAACTATAAAAAGTTTTGGGACACTGTAAAGTCCATGGAGAATAAGAGCACCTCCTCTTATTCAATTAGTGGATTGCGCAGTCAGATGGAACAGAGTAAATTGGCATTTTTAATGTCATAGATTTAGCATGTGGTAATTTATGGAATAGACACTGGCTGGAATGCGGTTTTAACCAATCACCATTCAGCATCCGTTGTATAATTAATTACCTATAAGATCATTTGATCTGATGATGCAGATGACAGGCAATTAGAACGTTCCTCATGTTGCCTTTCATTAAAATATTGGCTATGTGGCAACAAGTGTGTCAGACACAAATCGCATAGAATTTGGGCAACTAGCTAATAATAATTGTATTAACTAACCTCTCTCCTGACCCTGTTTACCTGTTATCCTCAGGCTCAGCTATGACCCCCAAGCCATTCAGCCCAGAAGAGATCCAGAGGATCCTGGGATCTCTCCAGAGGCCTGCCGTCTTCCTCAACATTACCTGTGATTGGCCAGTGCTCCTCTGGACTGTAGACCACCTGTCACGATGCCTTGGAGGGAAGGCTGTCCGGTTCAGAATGGGAAAGAGACAGCATGAAAAGAAGAGTAAGAGAACAGCCCAGTGCAGAAACAACTCCAGCCCCTACCCCCTATGCATGTCATGCAGCCCCTACCCCCTATGCATGTCATGCAGCCCCTACCCCCTATGCACGTCATGCAGCCCCTACCCCCTATGCACGTCATGCAGCCCCTACCCCCTATGCACGTCATGCAGCCCCTACCCCCTATGCACGTCATGCAGCCCCTACCCCCTATGCACGTCATGCAGCCCCTACCCCCTATGCACGTCATGCAGCCCCTACCCCCTATGCACGTCATGCAGCCCCTACCCCCTATGCACGTCATGCAGCCCCTAACCCCTATGCACGTCATGCAGCCCCTACCCCCTATGCACGTCATGCAGCCCCTACCCCCTATGCACGTCATGCAGCCCCTACCCCCTATGCACGTCATGCAGCCCCTACCCCCTATGCACGTCATGCAGCCCCTACCCCCTATGCACGGCATGCAGCCCCTACCCCCTAGGCACGGCATGCAGCCCCTACCCCCTAGGCACGGCATGCAGCCCCTACCCCCTAGGCACGGCATGCAGCCCCTACCCCCTAGGCACGTCATGCAGCCCCTACCCCCTAGGCACGTCATGCAGCCCCTACCCCCTAGGCACGTCATGCAGCCTTTTTAAAGTGTAGATGTTCCAAAGGACTGCATCAATGGCTTTTAGGCTGAAATATCACATTTACATAAGTATTCTAACCCTTTACTCAATACTTTGTTGAATCACCTTTGGCAGCAACTACAGCCTCGAGTCTTCTTTGGTATGACACTACAAGCTTGGCTCACCTGTATTTGGGGAGTTTCTCCCATTCTTCTCTGCAGATCCTCTCAAGCTCTGTCAGGTTGAAAGGGGAGCGTCGCTGCACAGCTGTTTTCAGGTCTCTCCAGAGATGTTTGATCGGGTTCAAGTCTGGGCTCTGGCTGGGCCACTCAAGGACATTCACAGACTTGTCCCGAAGCCCCTCTTGCATTGTTTTGGCTGTGTGCTTAGGGTCGTTGTACTGTTGGAAGGTGAACCTTCGCCCCAGTCTGAGGTCCTGAGCAGTCTGGAGCAGGTTTTCATCAAGGATCTCTCTGTACTTTACTCTGTTCATCTTTCCCTCGATTCTGACTAGTCTCTCAGTCCCTGCCACTGAAAAACATCCCCACAGCATGATGCTGCCACCACCATGCTTCAACGTAGGCATGGTGCCAGGTTTCCTCCAGACGTGACACTTGACATTCAGGCCAAAGAGTTCAATCTTGGTTTCATCACCCCAGAGAATCTTGTTTCTCATGGTCTCAGAGTTCTTTAGTGCCTTTTGGCAAACTCCCAAGTGGGCTGTCGTGTGCTTTTTTACTGATTGTGTGGCTTCCGTTTGGCCATTCTACCATAAAGTTTTTTTTTTTATACATTTGCAACAAATTCTTAACCTGTTTTCACTTCGTCATTATGGGGGATTGTGTGTAGATTGATGAGGGGATTTTTTTTCTCATCTATTTTAGAATAAGGCTGTAACATAACCAATGCGGAAAAAGTCAAGAGGTCTGAGTACTTTCCGTATGTACTGTGGGGTCTGAAATTATTGACACTCTTGATGAAGATCAGCAATAATGACTGTGTAAAATAAATAATTAAAATGCTGGGCTTTATTGTATGCTCCCAAAAAGGTGGGAATTACATTATTTATACAAATACAATTGCTCAGATTATTTTTTTTCCCACCTTTATTTAACCAGGTAGGCAAGTTGAGAACAAGTTCTCATTTACAACTGCGACCTAGCCAAGATAAAGCAAAGCAGTGCGACACAAACAACAACACAGAGTTACACATGGAATAAACAAACGAAAGGTCTATATACAGTGTGTGCAAATGAAGTAAGATTAGGGAGGTAAGGCAATAACTAGGCCATAGTGGTGAAATAATTACAATTTAGCAATTAAACACTGGAGTGATAGATGTGCAGAAGATGAATGTGCAAGTAGAGATACTGGGGTGCAAAGGAGCAAAAAATAAATAACAATATGGGGATGAGGTAGTTGGGTGGGCTATTTACAGATGGTCTGTGTACAGGTGCAATGATCGGTAAGCTGCTCTGACAGCTGATGCTTAAAGTTAGTGAGGGAGATATGACTCCAGCTTCAGTGATTTTTGCAATTCGTTCCAGTCATTGGCAGCAGAGAACTGGAAGGAAAGGCGGCCAAAGGAGGAATTGGCTTTGGGGATGACCAGTGTAATATACCTGCTTGAGTGCGTGCTACGGGTGGGTGCTGCTATGGTGACCAGTGAGCTGAGATAAGGCGGGGCTTTACCTAGCAAAGAGTTATAGATGACCTGGAACCAGTGGGTTTGGCGACGAATATGAAGCGAGGGCCAGCAAACGAGAGCATACAGGTCGCAGTGGTGGGTAGTATATGGGGCTTTGGTGACAAAACGAATGGCACTGTGATAGACTACATCCAATTTGTTGAGTAGAGTGTTGGAGGCTATTTTGTAAATGACATCGCCGAAGTCAAGGATCGGTAGGATAGTCAGTTTTACGAGGGTATGTTTGGCAGCATGAGTGAAAGATGCTTTGTTGCGAAATAGGAAGACGATTCTAGATTTCATTTTGGATTGGAGATGTTTAATGTGAGTCTGGAAGGAGAGTTTACAGTCTAACCAGACACCTAGGTATTTGTAGTTGTCCACATATTCTAAGTCAGAACCGTCCAGAGTAGTGTTGCTAGATGGGCGGGCGGGTGCGGGCAGGGATCTATTGAAGAGCATGCATTTAGTTTTACTTGCATTTAAGAGCAGTTGGAGGCCACGGAAGGAGTGTTGTATGGCATTGAAGCTTGTCTGGAGGTTTGTTAAGTGTCCAACAAGTAATACTGTTTAAAAAGTAATACTTTTTTTCTCAAAGGTAGGGGTCAGAATGATTGCCACCCCTAAAAATTCTTATAAATAAAGTAGTCAAAATGTTAGTGTTTGGTCCCATATTCCTAGCATGCAGTGATTTACGTCAAGCTTGTGACTCTACAAACTTGTTGGATGCATTTGCAGTTAGTTTTGATTGTGTTTCAGAGTACTTTGCATCACCTCAGCCGCTGAGACTAACAACTTTAGGCATTGTACACTAAAACTTTAGGCATTGTCATGAAGATATTCTACTCCACCAGTCATCATAATTGAAGTGCAGTCAGCCATTGAGCACTGTGCTATGCATCCCGAATGGCTATGTTGTTGTTAATATTTCTCCTTGATAAGTTGCCTCTTTGGCACCAAAGACCTTGTTGTTTACTGTTGTATATAACAATTTATGTTCATAAAGGTAAAATAAAATATGGTAGAAAACTGCAAATGTATGCCTATGTTTAGTTTAGTTCTGCTTTGGTGGTGATATATTGTGCCTTCCCAATGTTTTCAAACCATTGTTAATGGCCTATTAGTCAGTGTTCAGCTGCAGAACAGTTGACCTCAAGCTTCCTCCAGTCGTCTCTGGCAAGTTTTGCAGTTGGATATGGTCTTAAATAAAACTCCATAAGTTGCTTTGTACATTTGGTAGCATAAATATTGCCCTTGGTCTGCCAGCCTTCAGTAGCCTATGTTAAAGAGATCATTCATTTCAAGGGCAACAATAGAGACTGTGTCCTCCAATAATATGGAGCTGGGTAATTTGACTGCTAAATCCATTTTTACAGCTACATAATTTGTGACAACAGAAGACAAGGTATAATTTAACATGGTTGATTATACATTTTAATACCGCCACGTGGTACTGAAACATTGTTCAACCAGACTAAATCAAATTGAGACGCCAATAGAGAATAGGCCTAGATGATTGAAATCAGGGTGTAAATAAAATGTCAAGTCTTTATAATAGTCTTTTGATTAAAAATGTTTAGATATGGAATTTATTGATTTAATAGCTTTATTGAAGAACATTACATGTTATCATGATTGTCTCTCTCTCTCTCCTCTGTCTGTCTTTCATTGTCTCTTCTCTATCACTCTCTTTGGCTTTTTCTCTCTCTCCAACTGTCCCTCTATCTTTTTTATGTCAAAGCACCTCTTTTTGAGACTCAATGCTCATATGTGGATGCCAAACTGGAGGAGTTTCTGTCCTGGACAGAGGGTCAGACTGGTGCAGAAGATGTGGGGTGTTTCTCGAACTACCCCCTCTCTCTGTACTGGGCCTATGCAGACTACAAATACATTGCACTGCTGCTCCAAGAAAAGCCCTCCATGTTTGAGGTAACACACTCTCTGTTTGACACACACACACTTGTCATGACTGTTCTGTTCGGGTCAGGTTACAGTGGATCATAGTCCTACAGAGACATCTGTCACCCCAGCAGTGGGGGAGAGAGATTGATAGGGGGGGTTTTATGACACCTCATGCCCATTGTAAATCATAAGGCAGCAGACGAATCTTTTGTCCTCTCAGTGTGGAGGATTAGAATGTATGGTGGGTCTATGGAGAATCTACCTCAGAACGGTAACATGCAATAAATGGACTTTGGGACAATATACACTGCTCAAAAAAATAAAGGGAACACTTAAACAACACAATGTAACTCCAAGTCAATCACACTTCTGTGAAATCAAACTGTCCAATTAGGAAGCAACACTGATTGACAATAAATTTCACATGCTGTTGTGAAAATGGAATAGACAAAAGGTGGAAATTATAGGCAATTAGCAAGGCACCCCCAAAAAAGGAGTGATTCTGCAGGTGGTGACCACAGACAACTTCTCAGTTCCTATGCTTCCTGGCTGATGTTTTGGTCACTTTTGAATGCTGGCGGTGCTCTCACTCTAGTGGTAGCATGAGACGGAGTCTACAACCCACACACGTGGCTCAGGTAGTGCAGTTCATCCAGGATGGCACATCAATGCGAGCTGTGGCAAAAAGGTTTGCTGTGTCTGTCAGCGTAGTGTCCAGAGCATGGAGGCGCTACCAGGAGACAGGCCAGTACATCAGTAGACATGGAGGAGGCCGTAGGAGGGCAACAACCCAGCAGCAGGACCGCTACCTCCGCCTTTGTGCCAGGAGGTGCACTGCCAGAGCCCTGCAAAATGACCTCCAGCAGGCCACAAATGTGCATATGTCTGCTCAAACGGTCAGAAACAGACTCCATGAGGGTGGTATGAGGGCCCGACGTCCACAGGTGGGGGTTGTGCTTACAGCCCTGCACCGTGCAGGACGTTTGGCATTTGCCAGAGAACACCAAGATTGGCAAATTCGCCACTGGCGCCCTGTGCTCTTCACAGATGAAAGCAGGTTCACACTGAGCACATGAGCACATGTGACAGACGTGACAGAGTCTGGAGACGCCGTGGAGAACGTTCTGCTGCCTGCAACATCCTCCAGCATGACCGGTTTGGCGATGGGTCAGTCATGGTGTGGGGTGGCATTTCTTTGTGGGGCCGCACAGCCCTCCATGTGCTCGCCAGAGGTAGCCTGACTGCCATTAGGTACCGAGATGAGATCCTCAGACCCCTTGTGAGACCATATGCTGACACATGCACATTTGTGGCCTGCTGGAGGTCATTTTGCAGGGCTCTGGCAGTGCACCTCCTTGCACAAAGGCGGAGGTAGCGGTCCTGCTGCTGGGTTGTTGCCCTCCTACGGCCTACTCCACGTCTCCTGATGTACTGGCCTGTCTCCTGGTAGTGCCTCCATGCTCTGGACACTACGCTGACAGACACAGCAAACCTTTTTGCCACAGCTCGCATTGATGTGCCATCCTGGATGAACTGCACTACCTGAGCCACTTGTGTGGGTTGTAGACTCCGTCTCATGCTACCACTAGATTGAGAGCACCGCCAGCATTCAAAAGTGACCAAAACATCAGCCAGGAAGCATAGGAACTGAGAAGTGGTCTGTGGTCACCACCTGCAGAATCACTCCTTTTTTGGGGGTGTCTTGCTAATTGCCTATAATTTCCACCTTTTGTCTATTCCATTTGCACAACAGCATGTGAAATTTATTGTCAATCAGTGTTGCTTCCTAAGTGGACAGTTTGATTTCATAGAAGTGTGATTGACTTGGAGTTACATTGTGTTGTTTAAGTGTTCCCTTTATTTTTTTGAGCAGTGTATTTCAACAGACAAATTTGTGGTAACAACGATAGATGGAATATGAAAATGAAGGTAATTTTTGTTATGTTAATAAAAGTTAAGACAACGTTATAACGAGAACATTGTATCTTGAAGAGTTTTCATAATATGTACATGATGTTTACATACTGTGCGTTTGTGTACAAAATATCCAGATCAAAGAGCATGTTTTTGTAAAGATGAACTGTGAATTTTAGTTGTCTATCGAGATCAAAGTACATTGTGATACCTTGCCTCGTAACTAGACACGCCCCAGAGAACTTGCCATAAAGACGGAAACGCCCCTTTTTGCCCCGGGGGTATAAAACATGTGAGTTAAGAATTTACATATCAGGCAAAGTTGACCGCACGCTGCAGCCGAGGTCCATGACTAGTCGTGACCCCAAAACGCAAAGCGAGGTTGAAGAAAAAAAGGAGCCTTTAACAATCAATGCTACGGTTGAGTAGCTGTACAGTTGAAGTCGGAAGTTAACGTACACTTAGGTTGGAGTCATTAATTATCGTTTTAGAACCACTCCACAAATTTCTTGTTAATAAACTATAGTTTTGAAAGTTGGTTAGGACATCTACTTTGTGCATGACACAAGTAATTGTTCCAACAATTGTTTACAGACATATTATTTCACTTATAATTCACTGTGCCACAATTCCAGTGGGTCAGAAGTTTACATACACTAAGTTGACTGTGCATTTAAACAGCTTGGAAAGTTCCAGAAAATGATGTCATGGCTTTAGAAGCTTCTGATGGGCTAATTGACATCATTTGAGTCAATTGTAGGTGTACCTTCGGATGTATTTCAAGGCCTACCATCAAACTCAGTGCCTCTTTGCTTGACATCATGGGAAAATCAAAAGAAATCAGCCAAGACCTCAGAAAAAAAATGTAGACCTCCACAAGTCTGGTTCATACTTGGGAGCAATTTTCAAACGCCTGAAGGTACCACGTTCATCTGTACAAACAATAGTACGCAAGTATAAACAGCATGGGACCACGCAGCCATCATACTGCTCAGGAAGGGGCCGTGTTCTGTCTCCTAGAGATGAACGTACTTTGGTGTGAAAAGTGCAAATCAATCCCAGAACAACAGCAAAGGACTTTGTGAAGATGCTGGAGGAAACGGGTACAAAAGTATCTATATCCACAGTAAAACGAGTCCTATATCAACATCAACATCAACCGCTCAGCAAGGAAGAAGCCACTGCTCCAAAACCACCATTAAAAAAGCCACACTATGGTTTGCACCTGCACATGGGGACAAAGATTGTACTTTTTGGAGAAATGTCCTCTGGTCTGATGAAACAAAAATTGAACTGTTTGGCCATAATGACCATCATTATGTTTGGAGGAAAAAGGGGCAGGCTTGCAAGCCGAAGAACACCATCCCAACCGTGAAGCACGGGGTTGGCGGCAGCATCATGTTATGGGGCTGCTTTGCTGCAGGAGGGACTGGTGCACTTCACAAAATAGATGGCATCATGAGGGAGGGAAATGATGTGGATATATTGAAGCAACATCTCAAGAAATCAATCAGGAAGTTAATGCTTGGTCACAAATGGGTATTCCAAATGGAAAATGGCCCCAAGCAAACTTCCAAAGTTGTGGCAAAATGGCTTAAGGACAACAAAGTCGAGGTATTGGAGTGGCCATCACAAAGCCCTGACCTCAATCCTATAGAAAATTTGTGGGCAGAACTGAAAAGGAGTGTGCGAGCAAGGAGGCCTACAAACCTGACTCAGTTACACCAGCTCTGTCAGGAGGAATGGGCCAAAATGTACCCAATTTATTGTGGGAAGCTTGTGAAAGGCTACCCGAAAAGTTTGACCCAAGTTAAACAATTTAAAGGCAATGCTACCAAATACTAATTGAGTGTAGGTAAACTTCTGACCCACTGGGAATGTGATGAAAGCAATAAAAGCTGAAATAAATAATTCTCTCTACTATTATTGACATTTCACATTCTTAAAATAAAGTGGTGATCCTAACTGACCTAAGACAGGGAATTTTTGCTAGGATTAAATGTCAGGAATTGTGAAAATCCTGAGTTTAACCTGTTAGGGCTGCAGCCCGACACCGGTACACTTATGACAACATCCAGCTCAAGTGCAGGGCGCGAAATTCAAAAGATATTTTTTTTAAATATTTAACTTTCACACATTAACAAGTCCAATACAGCATATGAAAGGTACACATCTTGTGAATCAAGCCAACATGTCCGATTTTTAAAATGTTTTACAGGGAAGACAAAATATGTAAATCTATTAGCTAACCACGTTAGCAAAAGACACCACTTTTCTAACTCCATCAGTTTCTTACTCCATCACTAGCTATCACAAATTCGACCAAATAAAGAAATAAATAGCCACTAACCAAGAAAAAACTTCATCAGATGACAGCCTGATAACATATTTATGTATAGCATATGTTTTGTTCGAAAAAGTTGCATATTTCAGGTATAAATCATAGTTTACATTTCAGCTACAATCAGAAATTGCACCGAAAGCAGCCATAATATTTACAGACACCAACGTCAAATACCTAATTACTCATCATAAAACATTTCTGAAAAATACATAGTGTGCAGCAATTGAAAGACAGGCATCTTGTGATTCCAGACAATATTTCCGATTTATTAAATGTTTTACAGCGAAAACAAAATGTAGCGCTATATTAGCGTAGCCACAATAGCCAGAAACACTTGGGCGCCCACGACCAGTTCACATGCACGACAGATATATGAAATAACATCATAAATTGGGTCTTACTTTTGCTGATCTTTCATCAGAATGTTGAACAAGGTGTCCTTTGTCCAGATGAGTCGTTGTTTGGATTCAGAACGGCAAATTTCCCTCTTCATTTAGCATGGGCACTAGCCGAGTGGCACGGATCTCTCCAACGTAAACACAGTCAGAGAACGGAACACGGCAAAACTCCTGAAAAAATTTCAATAATCTGATTAAACTATATTGAAAAAACATACATTACGATGATATGGTCACATGTATCAAATAATATCCGAGCCGGAGATAGTTGTCGTCCATTACGGCAGCAAAACAGAAGGCAATCCCACTTCCAAGTCGCGCGCTTCAGAGTACCGGAAGTGGACGGTCACGTCAAAGAAATAGCTTTTATTCCACCCCAGACCAAGATAAACTTCTTCTCTCACATCATCTTGACACCCAGAGGAAGGCGTATGGAGTGTACGTAGACTCCTACGTGTCATGACCATGTATAGGCAGGAAGTTGAACAGAGCATATATTTCTGACATTCTACTTCCTGGTCAGGGAAAGTGCTGCCAAATGAGTTCTGTTTCACTCAGAGAAATAATTCCAACGGTTTTAGAAACTAGAGAGTGTTTTCTATCCAATAATAATAATAATATCCATATTGTACGAGCAAGAATTGAGTACGAGGCCGTTTGAAATGGGCACGATTTCACTGGCTACTCAATACTTTCCCTTGCAGCCATAAGAAGTTTAAATGTATTTGGCTAAGGTGTATGTAGACTTCTGACTTCAACTGTATCTGTATCTAAGAATGTGAATTCAAGCAGGACCACCGATTATTCTCTCCAAGGAATCGTGTGTCTACACTGCTTTCATTCCCACGCTGGAACCATCTACCAGGCTGATTAGCCGTCCTCAGAAGACCCCTCTTACAGAACGAGGGCAAGGAAACCGACAACTAAGAAAAAGGACATTGTCCACCAGATGTCACAATCAAAGACTTACAACCCGTGAACGAAGTAGACGATCACCTAGAGAACGGGATGTTGGCCGAACATCTCTCACTAAGCTTAACTCAGCCCACGAAGCCCTGGGCCCAACAGAGATACCCAACAAGTATTTACATTTATTATAATTCTGACCCACAAGAGCGGTAGTTCGGGGCAAGGTGTTAGGGCTAAACTAAGCATAGTTTACAAATTTATCCAAGTGAGTAAATAAATAATCAACTCAATTGGTGTGGTACGGGAGGATTTAGTGAGACCCGGGTTTCTGCAGATTTACGAATTATGCGGCATTCAGGATGAGACTGTAGAGGAAATTAATTAATTAGCGACTGTTGTAAAATCGATATTCTGATATTCTTTGAGTTAATTTGGGAAACAAACTCATTAAACAAACTTTTCCCATGGTGCCCCAGGTTACTGAGTTAATGATTACCTGATTAATTTAATCACGTTATTTGATGAAAAGCAGTCGTCACATTAATGGTACAATGTTATGATATATTTGGTGCCCCCTGTGAGGAATCTAAGATAAATCTAGGCCTCACTTTTGAATTCATTCCATGGCAGTTGTGTAGCAAGATACATATACACTGATAATAGCTATAGGCAGGATTATTATTGAGAGAGATTGGGTGTGTGTGTGGTTTTTGCTTTTCACCCAGATACTGGTAGGGAGAGAACCACTCCTGTGTTGTATATCTGACAAAAGTGTAGGGGATTTAACGAATACTACGAGCCAGGGCATATGAACCGGCCGATGTTTAGTTATTCAAAAGGAATAGACGCGTTGGGCCACAACGTAGTGTTATTTCTGTCTATCGCAGTCAGGAGCGAGTAAACTCGGTCATAAGTAATTTCTAGAGCAGAGGACATATGAGCCGGCCATTACGGAAATTTGAGTAGATATATTCGTTTGACCGAAACTAAGTCATTATCTCTCTACCTCTCACGTTTTGGTAATGTGAAGAACTCAAGGCGGTATTTCTTTTATGTTTTCCGCATAGTCCAGAAACATTGCTAGCATAGAAATCCATACTACGCTGAAAAGGTTGAACATGAGACGTCACTTAGTAAATCTGTTCCCTTGTTGGAGGGAACTAAGCATTGCACCAAATGCTAAGCTAACAAAGGGGGGCAGCCATTTTTGTTTTCCCCTTTGTTCAAAGTGAAATCCCGCGCTGGGCGGGAATCCCGTGTGATTTCAGCTTGTGCTATCAGTGACCTCTGGTGGTGAAGAATCGCCAGAAATTGTTTTTAAATAATTCAGGTTACACTGTATGGTATCTAACCAATCTCAATTGATTGGATATAATTTGTCTCGTTCAATTTCATAAATAAGTTAAATTGCCTTACTACCTTTTCAGGTCATTTATTGGGATAATACACAAACTGATTTGTTCCACTTTAACTTCTTTGGGGTAGGCTGCAGTATTTTCACGTCCGGATGAAAAGCATGCCCAAAGTAAACTGCCTGCTACAAAGCCATAAAAGCTAGAATATGCATATTATTATTAGATTTGGATAGAAAACACTCTGAAGTTTCTAAAATGTTTTGAATGATGTCTGTGAGTATAACAGAACTCATCAGGCAGGCAAAAACCTGAGAAGAAATCCAACCAGGAAGTGGGAAATCTGAGGTTGGTCGATTTTCAACTCAGCTCCTATTGAATATACAGTGGGATATTGGTAATGTTGCACTTCCTAAGGCTTCCACTAGATGTCAACAGTCTTTAGAACCTTGTCTGATGCCTCTACTGTTTAGTGGGGCCGAAGGAGAGAGGAATTAGTCAGGTCTGCCATGAGGTGACCATGCGCGTTCACGTGAGAGCGAGCTCTGTTCCATTGCAATTCTGAAGACACAGGAATACTCCGGTTGGAACATTATTGAAGAATTATGTTAAAAACATCCTAAAGATTGATTCAATACTTCGTTTGTCACGTTTTTACGGACTGTAATATAATTTTTTTAACTTTTCGTCCATACTTTCCGTTGGACCTGCCGCTCGTCGTGAGTTTGGAAAGTGTACTAAACGCTAGAACAACAAGGAGGAATTTGGACATAAATGACGGACATTATCGAACAAAACAAACATTTATTGTGGAACTGGGATTCCTGGGAGTGCATTCTGATGAAGATCATCAAAGGTAAGTGAATGTTTATGTTACTTCTGACTTCTGTTGACTGCATAATATGGCGGCTATATTTGTGTCTTGATTGGGCTCTGAGCTCTGATAAAGCAATGCTTTCAGGTTAATTTAAAGTTTAATTCCCTAATAGCCTAGACAGGTATGAATCATAAGTAACATAGATTAATCGATTACATTTGCTTTTACCAGCTCATTTGTGTCTACGGCCACATTACTGACCCATTATTGGTGGTGAAGATCCAACTCTGCTGGAACCCTGTCGATTTCAGCTTGTGCTATCAGTGACCTCTGGTGGTGAAGAATCACCAGTAATTGTTTTTTAAATAATTCAGGTTACACTGTATGATATCATTTTAAACTTTATACATTAACTTAGATAAAGCAAATCTTTCAGATTAATTAAAGTTTAATTCCCAAATAGCCTATACAGGTTTAAATTTGCTTTTGCAAGCTCATTGGAGCCAACTCCCACATTACTGATCTGGTATTGTTGGAAGTCCCGCCTTTGCTAAAATCCAGTGTGAGTTCAGCTTTCAGGGATAAGTGGTTATGAATCGCAAGTCATTTTAAAATATATATTTATTTATAATTTCCTGTGACAGCAACCATTTGCTCACGTTTGTTACAACAGGGCACACTGCATGGTATCCAACCAATCTCAACTGATTGGATAGCATTGTGTCGTTCAATTTAATAAACAAGTTAAATTGTCATACTACCTTTTTTAGGTCGTTTATTGGGATAATACACAAACTGATTTGTTCCAACCAATGAGACATTGTTAAATTTTTCCACATTAACTGAGATACAGCAACGCTTTCAGGTTAAAGTTGAATTCCCAAATAGCCTATGCAGATTTGATTTATCATTAATATCGATTAATCAATAAAATTTCCGTTTGCAAGTTCATTATTAGCCCAACTCCCTAATTACTGATCCAGTATTGATGATTCATTAACGTTTATAAACTGATTTTAAATCGTGTTGGCAGCTTCCAACTCAAAACCCAAACTTTACATAAATTGAAATAACTGCTAATCATAATAATGAGCAAGCTATCAGATGGGTTGCCACCCGTTCCCCCGCTAATAAGTGAACCCTCACCCATGGAAAGATTGATCGCTGACCGCAGCAATGCAAATCCTAACTATGCCGAGGGGCTGAAAATGTTAGATTTTGATGCCATAAGCGGGAAAAAATGCAGAAATTGCGACAGACGCTCTCCAAAATAGACCATCAGGTAGATGCCTTGTGAAGGTTCTCTCCAGTTTAGCCCTAAACTATGCCCACCAGCAGAGATGGACAGTGGTCCAATACCTCAATGCCCAGCAGAGGCACGAGCAGGAAGCTGTGGAGTTCAAGGGACAGGTGTAGAGAACCAGGAAGTTGACGATAAAAGCCGACAAGACAAGATACTGGAACTGCGTTGGAGAACAGATCAATTGAAAGATCTGGCTAACATTTATGACAAAGACCGTGAGCAAACTCTTGACCAAGTCTGTATTCTACAGTGTATGTGGGAGCAGACATTTTGGTAAGATTGGGTGTTAAACTCGATACCAAACAAGTTCTTTGGCGCAGCCAGACCAACACGCCTTGTCTTTCGACCTGGTGCGAATGGCATCCGGGCAGACTATTCCTGAAACTTGCAAGGTGATAACTGAGTCCGCCATGGTGATTCTGGCAAGAACCGAAGAGGTTTCTGTAAGACTGAACCTGGTGCCCGGCTACCGGATGGAAGGCACCACTGCGCTCTTCCAACCCTCTCTGTGACTATTCGACTTGGGGCTAACTATCAATGGCAACCCGCTGTTGGAACTAACCGCTAGATCCACTTACCTCCTAGTATAGAATCTGACTCAAGCGGATATTCCCATTCCTCAGCACACTCCCCTAGGAACATTGATTGATTACTCCTTCCATGATTTTGAACTTGTTGTTCCCGTGATTGGGTCATTCTGTCCTCCCTAGACCTATGTGGCGAGGGCGGTACGCTTTTTACTTGTCCGTCAAAAGCAATCGCAATAACCCCCGTATTGCCACTAGACGACACATCGACGTTCAGGCTGGATGTCGATTCTGACAACAACCTGTTAATATACTCCAGGACGATACCGCATCTCCTCCTGCATGTGAGGTACACTCTTGTGAGGTAACAGCCGATGATTCTCCCACCATTGACATGCCGCCACCACCTGATGAAGACCTGTACGATGTCGCCAAACCATATCCTGGTTTCCAAGCACAGGTAGTACAACTACTGTCGGAGGCTGGCGAACTTGTCAATGACACTGAACGACATCAGTTGAGGGTATTGTTTAACAAACACAGTGAGATCTGATTGACAGACTCGCTGGATTGTGGTGTTACGGGTATTCATGTGGTGCGTATTCCTACAAGATATTATCGACTCCCTATTAGCTAAACGGATAATCAGGGAATGTAACAGTACTTACAGGCCAATGACACAGCTCAACCAAGAGTTGCCAAAGGTGGCAAGCGCCAAGTACTTCTCCACTGTCGACATAGCGAATGGTTTCTGGACCATGACAGTCGACCCTAGTGACCAACACAAGTTGGCTTTCTCTTTCTCAAACAAGGGCTTCACGTTCAATCGTTGCCCGCTCGGTTATGGAAACTCCCCCTCAGAGTTCAACATCTTCCTGCACAAGGCAATGCCAGATGCAGCCTCCAGGGGGAAGATAATCTACGTGGACGACGTTCTCGTGAGACTTGGTCACTTCATCTCAACGAGATGAACCACGTTTTTACCCAACTCTGGGCAGCAGGGGCTAAGTTGGCCATCATTTAAGGACAATGGTGCAGGACCAAGGTAAACTACATTGGGCTTCTGGTGGGTGCTGAGGGCATCCTGCCACTAACAGAATCTAAGCAGTCGGCAACATCAAAACACCTTCAAACCTTCATGAGGTGCGCGGTTTCTTGGGAGTATGTAATTACTCCTGTCAATTCATCGAAACCTACTTGTCAAAGCCTTTGACCCGTCTTCTTCAGAAAGACACCCTGTTCATTTGGGATGGCACTCACGACAAAGCTGTGACTTCCTTGAAAAACCTGCTTTGCGAGGCACACTGCCTGGTATACCCCAACAAAGACCAAGACGTTCTTTTTGGAAGTCGGTTTCTCAGAGCACTGCCTTGGTTGCATTTTTGGTACAACCCAGCACTAAGACAAACGTGTGGTTGCTTACTCGAGCAAAACACTCAACCCTGCTGAACACAAGTACTCAGATTGCGAAAAAGGCGCTGCTGTCGACAGTCTGGGTGGTCAAACACTTCACCAGTTATGACGGCGGACAGAAGTTGATCATAGAAACATGTCACCAGCCTGTGACTTTTCTGAAAAACCAACAGATCCGTGAGGGTGCTGTACACCACAGCAGAATAGCGGCTTGGCTTATGACGCTGCAGAGCCATGATGTAGTAGTCAACTACGCAAAAGTGAAAAACCTGCCTTTGGGCAGGGTTTTGACGTTGTGTCAACGCTGTGGTGACAATGAAACCGACATCGCACCACCCCCACGTGACGTAGCTCTGCCATTGCCTTCGAACCATCACTACTTCGAAGAGAACGTGTGTCTTGGCATGCCGATGGCATTTGTTGATGGCTGTTCTTACCGTCATCTAGACCACTTGCAAGCTGGTGTGGGATTGGTATGGCACAACGCCATTCCGTGCAAACCGCTGCAATTTCAGCTAGGCAACAAGACCAGCCAGTTTGCGGAGGAGAAACCCACTTTTCGGCATCTGTAATGACCGAACTGTGGCAGCTCCTGGGAGTCAAAGCTAAATTCCACATTGTGTACCACCCTAGGAGCTCTGGCAGGGTAGAAAGGAGCAACTAGACAATCATAAGAATCCTGAGGAAATATGTGGCAGCCAGCCACTAAGATTGGGACCTCAAACTCCCACTTGGACTGATAGCGATCAGAGCCACACGCAACAGGTCTATGGGAATAACATCATTTGAGATGATGACAGGCCGGCAAATGACACTTCCACTGCATCTCCTGTACCAACCGGGAGATGTTGCCGCAGCCACTGCCTACACGGCTCATCAATACGTGACAGACTTGCGAACCCACCTCCCAGACTACCTTTGCGTACGCTCAAGGAAAGTTGGAAAGAAGTGCAGAAGGTGACAAGACCTATTACGACAAAAAGGCCACACACCAAGTGTTCAAGGTCGGAGATAAAGTGTGGTACTACATATACAACAAACCCGCGGGCATCGCAACAAAGTTCCTTTCCCACTGGACTGGGCCACACGAGATTGTGATGAAACTGTCACCTGTAGCTTATCAAATTAAAATCATCAAAGGTAGACAACTCCACACTAAAGTGGGTCCACAGGAACCAAATCAAGATGTACACTCCCCCAATGGAAATAGAAGGGGTGCAAGCCAGCACCGAATAGATAGAAACCTAGCAAAGTCAGAGGCACTAAGAAAATTCTTAAGTATCCTCAGCTGATCCCTTCCAGAGATCAGTACGTTGCACATAACATATTTTCTTCTCTTCCCAACTACAAGATATATGTTAGTTGTCACTGTTGATATTGTCCTGCGCTGTGCTGTTCAAAATAGGAAAATCAGCAAAATTTGTTGTCAAAACATTTTAGTTTAAAATAGCAAATAACTGAAATAATCAAACAATATCTCTGATTATGCGTTTCTGTAGGATGGAGTACCTTTGGCTGATCCTGACACTCTGCACCCTGGTCAAAACCAACCCAGCAGATGCAATCGTGAGCGGATCCCATACGGGAATCGTTCTCCGCGATGATCCAGGACTCTTTATAACTAACTGCAGAGTACACACTCAGAGGGTGTACTTTGGCCTAGATGCAGAGAATGTGTACCGCCAACACATTCCACCTGCGGAGCATTTGAGTTGGGTAGGGGCTGACTGGCCCACCCAGACAGTTAAGCACGCCCAGTTAGACACTGCCCATATGTTGGCCCAACTCCAAAAGTTCAGTCACCCAGTCCGAAATAACAGAGCCCAGGCGAGGAAAAACAATTTGTTGGGGCGCTACTCTCGATAGGTGTAGCCGTATGGTTGCTATTAGCCCTAGGTACTACTGCCGTCAACGCAATCAGTCTAGCCACAGTCAAGAGAAATGTCTAGCCACAATCAAGAAATGCCAATTATCCAGCAACAGATGAAAGCACAGGCAGTGAGGTTGCAACATGTGGGAAAGTCTCTCGAGGACACTATTCTGGTGGTAAACACACACGTTACTCTCCTGAACAAAACCCTTCTGTCTGTAGGAAAGATAGTAGAGGTCATGAACCATGACTATGCCCCTTGTCCAATTGGTTTGATTGTTATTGGAAGATTTCCTCCGTGAAGTTAGCTCCTCTATGGACGATTTGGCTATGAATAGAATCCTTTCATATCTAGTGCCCCTCTCAATGGTGCACGACATAATGACCTCAGCTACTACTACCACGTTTGGACTATAGTCTGCGGTCGGCAATCCCAATACACGTTGATCGTAATGAAGTGGGATTTTTACTGGCACTGCCAGTTGGTGAACTGGAGAATATCTATAGATTGAAAATGGTTCTAAATGTAAGATTTTGGAGCGACAGCACACACGTGAAATTTGCCACACCCCCAGTCCATAGCTTATCAGGAAAACAATCCAGATTTCTATCTCACCCCTAACCTGTTAATGTGTACTGTAAAACCAAAGACGTCCACTACCTCTGTCCTAGCAAACCGTTCGTCAGGGATAACACTGAGCGTCTTTGGTCTTAAGTCTATCACCAGCGAAGAACGCTGTAGATTCAAACTAACAGCAAGGGACTAGGTCACCACCACACAAGTGGAGGTTGTAGGAAATCGATGGTTGGTTAACACCCCGTTCAGGTCTGCCATGATGACTTACGAACATCATGACTCAACCACCTAACTGAACCTCCCCAACCAGACTGTTTTTGTTACGGTACCAGAGGGAGCGATTATCCACATAGATGACCTTGCTCTATACCAACTTACCGATGACAGGATAGACACAGAGATAGAAATGCCTAACTCTTTTGCTAAGCGTTCCCTTGACTTACGACGAGCCATTCAAATCCAGTACGAGGGACCAATGACTGTTGATCTTAGCATACTGTATGAGGCACATTTAGTTGACCCGACTGACTACAATCCAAAAGATTGGTCTGTCACCCTCTCTTGGATGGTGCCGGACAGTATCCTGACTGTTACCATGATCCTTGGTCTTTTTTCCCTGCTACGTACACAGTCGCACACGTGCAATGGAAGACCAATGAGGTCTTATACTAGGATCATCCGTGGGACAGAAACAATCTTGATTTTCAGAATGTTGGCAATAAGTCCTGAAAGCCCATCAGGGGGTCGATCCCCAGCATCCTCTCCCGAATTCGCTAGGTCAGCACTGTAATGTTCCCAATGTAAGCTTTGTCATTCAGGGTGCCAATTTTCTGCTACGATGATCCACCAACCAGGACATCCGATGGTCATCCTTATGGTGGGTTGCAAAATGCAGAATCATTCCAAGTTGAATGCACCAGAGTGGGACTGTCATGACTGGCCTGTTTGGGTCAGGTTACCATGGATCACAGTCTTAGTGACATCTCTCACCCCTGCAGAGGGGGAAATGGATTGATAGTGGGGGTTTTATGACACCTCATGCCCATTGTAAATCTTAAGGCAGCAGACGAATGCTTTGTCCTCTCAGTGTGAAGGAATGGAAT
Source organism: Salvelinus namaycush (assembly GCF_016432855.1). Lineage (NCBI taxonomy): Eukaryota > Metazoa > Chordata > Actinopteri > Salmoniformes > Salmonidae > Salvelinus > Salvelinus namaycush. The sequence continues at coordinate 24,792,560 of NC_052325.1, read as the reverse complement.
GTATGATGGGCCTATGGAAAATCTACATCAGAACGGTAACATGCAATAAATGGACTTTGGGACAATATATTTTATCAGACAAATTGGTGGTAACAACGAGAGATGGAATATGAAAATCAATGTCATTTTTGTTATTAAAAGTTAAGACAACGTTATAACGAAAACATTGTAACTTGAAGAGCTTTCATAATATGTACATGATGTTTACATACTGTGCATTTGTGTAGAGAACTTGCCATAAAGACGGAAACGCGACTAGTCATGACCCCAAAATGCAACACGAGGTTGAAGAAGACTAAGGAACCTCTTAACAATCAATGCTACGGTTGAGTAGCTGTATCTGTATCTTAGAAGGTGAATTCAAGCAGCACCACTGTCATGAGAATTATGTTCTCGATGTTCATAAACCCAATTCAATTAACTACTCAGCCTGAAACCCAGAATTTGTAGGAAACTGGTTGAAATTAATCAGACAGAGGCCCAGCTACGATAGTCAAATTTATTTATGAGAGCGCTCCTGTGCATATACAATGATGTTCTCTAACATACGCACATACATACACACTAACATGAGAGCTATCAGATCTAATTTTCTACCATTCTCACCACAGTTGATCACTACCCAGCTGACAGTTCCAGTCCCCCCCAGATAAGGGAAACCTGGAGGGGCTCTCGCTGTCTTATTTTATCTCCCCAGAGTTATAGCTGGGTCGGTTCAAACATAGGTTAAGGCTCCTCTTTGTTTTCTTTCGACACACACATACATTCCTCTCTTCCCAGGTCCAACCTAGTTGGACTTATGTTTATCAGCTTGAATTACTCCTTGTCCATGCTACATAACCTCTAATCCCTAATGGTTAAGTTTCCGGGTAGAATTACTTAATCATTTATCTTAAACCTTGATAAAATATTTTAACCACCCGGTTATTCTCTCCAAGGAATCGTGTGTCTACACTGCTTTCATTCCCACGCTGGAACCATCTACATGACTGATTAGCCGTCCTCAGAAGACCCCTCTTACAGAACGAGGGCAAGGAAACCGACAACTAAGAAAAAGGACATTGTGACATCTGGTGGACAATCAGAGACTTACACCCGTGAACGAAGTAGACGACCACCCAGAGAACGGGACGTCGGCCGAACATCTCTCACTAAGCGGAACTCGGCCCACAAAGCTTTCTTTCTTTCTAAATCCCCATCTTGTGTAACACGTGTCATATTGTGTTGGTCTGCTAGGGACCTGTTTCATTGTACTAAGTTCTAATCAATAGCCAGGACTGTATCTTTATATTATCATTTAGCTTGTGAGTAAATAAATAATCAACTCAATTGGTGTGGTACGGGAGGATTTAGTGAGACCCGGGTTTGTGCAGATTTACGAATTATGCGACGGTCAGGATGAGACTGTAGAGGAAATTAATTAATTAGTGAATGTTGTCAAATCGATATTCGGATATTCTGTGAGTTCATTTGGGAAACGGAAACTCATTAAACGTTTCCCATGGTGCACCAGGTTACTGAGTCAATGATTACCTGATTAATTTAATCACGTAATTATAAACAGTTCATTATTCGATGAATAGCAGTCGTCACATTAATGATACGTTATGACACACTCAATCAATCTCTTCTTTTTTTACCTTTATTTAACTAGGCAAGTCAGTTAAAGAACAAATTATTATTTACAATGATGGCCTATACAGTGCTACACAGTGCACCTCTAAACTATAATCAAGGAAACAAAAAAAACATACAAAATGATTATTCTCTTTTCATCAGAGGGACACTCATGATGTTGTGTTGGATTGCAAGTTGTCATCCTGCAATTTGTCTGTGCCTGTGATTTCTTACATTGAATTGTAGGCATTTCTTGTTGTCAATCACTTGTTTTCCGATTGCCATGAATGATGACTAACTTTGAGGGCAACTGAGGAGAGCACTCACAAATGAACATCTAATCAAATGGCTACCCGGGCTATTTGCATTGCCTCCCCCCTTTTAAGCTGCTGCTACTCTCTGCTGTTATCATCTATGCATAGTCACTTTAATAACTACAGATTACCTCAACTAACCGGTGCCCCCGCACATTGACTGTACCGGTACCCCCGTATATATATAGTCTTGCTATTATATATATAGTCTTGCTATTATAGTCTTGTTATTTTACTGCTGCTCATTAATTACTTGTTACTTATTTCTTATTCCTATTTTTTAAAACTGCATTGTTGGTTAGGGGCTCGTAAGTAAGCATTTCACTGTAAGGTCTACACCTGTTGTATTCGGCGCATGTGACAAATAAAATTTGATTCAGGCCACGGGGCTCGTTCTATGGTGTTCACCTGGATCTGCCACTGCTCTGCTGAATTAAAGCCATTGTAGCTTGTTCCGTTCTGTTCAAAGCACTGACACACCTATGGGCTTTAAACTCAGTCAGTTCAGGTCAGGAGATCTATTGAAATGATATTCATGGATTTTAAAAAAGCACTAGAATAATGGATGATTATCAAGTAATGACTTAAATGTTTAATTGATCAATAGACTGATCTAAAATGAAAGTGACTCCCACACCCTGACAATAAAATACACAATTAGAAATCTCAAACAGATGCGTGAAAGTCATCTTTAATAAATTCCTTTGCCCCATCGGCAAAACAGAAGCTAATTGATATATTGATATAGAAACTCAAATAAAACAACTTTTCTGCCATTAGCAAGCATTTTCTCTCTCTTTTTAATGATATCCTGTCCTGATGGCACAGACATTTTCAGTGGGACATTTCAATGGCAGCAGCTTTTTTCTTTTTAGTCCTTGGGCAATAAAGGACTTGAAGGTTCACTCTAGTTCGAGCGGGCCACTCCATTCTTTCAATGATGAAACATGCATATAGGGCGACCTGCATTTTTGACAGATCTGCCGAAATTCATGCCTTCGAGACAGGCAGACAGAGGCCTTTTTACATGATGAATCGCGCCATTTAAAAGTTGCTGAAAGTGAAGATTGCACAGTCTATCATTTACAGTTGCCTGAATATGGTAATGGGTTCATTATCCTGTGTGCTGGGCAGAATCCAAGTTATTTTACATTAGATTTTTTCATGAAAAATGATTGACAGACCAAATGGTTTGATAAAGAGCCTACAGACAGCAAACATCTTGTTTCCTATACAGTAGTGTTTGTCCCAAATGGCACCCTATTCCCTATATAGTGCACACATTTTGACCAGAGCACATAGGGGTCTGGTCAAAGGTAGTGCACTATATAGAGAATAGGGTGCCATTTGGGACGCAGATTTGTTGCCAATCATTACACTGTCTATTAAGCAACCGATGAGATGGGGAATGGGGTTTGCATTTTCACCTGTGTCTTGTGAAAATGGAGGTTTGCCTCCAGAGGATGTATTGCTGCTATACCATAACATTGAAACTGCTCATGGCAGTTTGTCATGTTTGAATGGCTTGTCATATTTGTACCATGAATATGAATTGTGTTGTATACAATTACAGATATATATAAATGTTCGATTAGATGACAGCAGGAATTGATATGAGACTGTAGCAACTGCATGAATATATGTTTTAGGATTGATAATTAGTGTTAGTAATTGGAACTGTATTGTGTGCCTTACAGGACGTAGTGTGGTCTCAGTTTGGGTTCCCGGGTCGTAACGGGAGAGACAGCACACTGTGGATTGGTACAGAAGGTGCCAATACCCCGTGCCACCTGGACTCCTATGGGTATAACCTGGTACTACAGGTACAGGGAAGGTAATTATACGGGACTCCTATGGGTATAACCTGGTACTACAGGTACAAGGAAGGTAATTATACGGGACTCCTATGGGTATAACCTGGTACTACAGGTACAGGGAAGGTAATTATACGGGACTCCTATGGGTATAACCTGGTACTACAGGTACAAGGAAGGTAATTATACGGGACTCCTATGGGTATAACCTGGTACTACAGGTACAAGGAAGATAATTATACTGGACTCCTATGGGTATAATCTGGTACTACAGGTACAAGGAAGGTAATTATACAGGACTCCTATGGGTATAACCTGGTACTACAGGTGTAGGGAAGGTAATTATACAGAGCTGTATTGTGTTCAGTAGCACAAAGCGGGGGGGGGGAAACACAGTGAAACAGAGCGGGACGAGCTGGACTTGTCCAATAAGATGCATTGTTTTAGTTTTCTTTTGCAAATTGTTTTGCTCCAATGACTCCTAATGAACACAACCCAGTTTTACATACCTCATTATACCACACACTACTTTTCCCTTTCCGCTGAGCTGCGTGTAGTAGTGGTGCAGACGATGGATGTTTCCCCTTCACCAAGGGAATTGCACTATAGATTAAAATGAAACAATCTAACAGCGTTATAGCTGAGAAGAAAGAAGTGCTGGAGGCAGACAATAGATTCAGCAAATCAGCACAATGAGAACTGGCTCTGTACGGTAATGATCTACTCACCATTCGATGAGAACTGGCTCTGTACAGTAATGATCTACCCACCATTCGATGAGAACTGGCTCTGTACGGTAATGATCTACTCACCATTCGATGAGAACTGGCTCTGTACGGTAATGATCTACTCACCATTCGATGAGAACTGGCTCTGTACGGTAATGATCTACTCACCATTCGATGAGAACTGGCTCTGTACGGTAATGATCTACTCACCATTCGATGAGAACTGGCTCTGTACGGTAATGATCTACTCACCATTCGATGAGAACTGGCTCTGTACGGTAATGATCTACTCACCATTCGATGAGAACTGGCTCTGTACGGTAATGATCTACTCACCATTCGATGAGAACTGGCTCTGTACGGTAATGATCTACTCACCATTCGATGAGGACTGGCTCTGTACGGTAATGATCTACCCACCATTTGTTCCCTCTAACTTTGAGGAAAGGATTTTTAAAAACTATTTTGGATGATAGAGAGGAGATGGATACTAGGAAGGGAAGGGGTGAGAGTCAGGGGGGGTAAGGTAGTGAAAGGGGGGAATGTGGGGGAGGGGGAGTCACTTGGTGAGAGAGTCAGATTGTTCCACTGGCCCCTGAAAGATAAAGTAATTTTGCTTTGGCAATGTAAACATGTTTCCCATGCCAATAAAGCCATTTGGAGGGAGGGAGATGGGGGTATATGAGGTGAGGCTCTTTAGAACAGAGATACATTAGTTATCATGTGGAGCACTGAGTCTACGACAAAAGCAAAAAAGATCACATTATGAAGATCATTCTATCCTTGTTTTGTTTAAATTGGCTGTTGAAACCTTTCACATTGAAGTGATGACCTAACCAACAAAGAACTCGCATGACATGATATTTTCAACAAAGAGATGGATTGTATTGAACTATAGCTTCTTAAATTTCCTCAACTACGAAGGGTGTAACCATTGTGGTGGCTTTGGTGATGATTGCTGTCCCTTTCAAATAAATATTAATTCATTATGAATCTAAACTGATCCTAGATCCTACATGAGCTGATCCTATATCAGTACTCCTACTCTGAGACGCCCTGTTGTGTTTTAGGAAGCGTTGGCACCTGTTCCCCCCTGCAGACACGAGTTGTCTGTACCCCAGCAGGATCCCCTATGAGGAGTCTAGTGTGTTCAGCCAGGTGGACGTGCTCCAACCAGACCTCCAGAGGTTCCCTGCCTTCAGACACGCCAGGGCCTACACAGTCACCCTGCAGCCTGGACAGGTACAACACATTGGACCAGTTTCCCGGACATAGATTAAGCCTAATCTGTACTAAAAAACTATCTCAATGGAGATTCTCCCTTGAGCATGCTTTTTAGTCTAGGACTAGGCTTAATCTTTTTCCAGGAAACCAGCCCAACAGGGGCAACATATGTAACTCTCTCTACAAGTATATCAGAGAATCCATTCAGCAAACACAGCTATTTGTACAAACTGACACTGTGAAAGTGCTAATCTCTTAATTTATGAGAAAATATTTCCTCAGAGACAAATGTGTTTGAACCACATAAATACAATAGAGCACATGTTTGTCTCTATGGTTTGGTCAAAAGCATGAACTGAGGCATACCCCAAAATGTTTGTAGAGGTGCTGAGTAACGGAGAGTGAACGGTATAAAAATTAAGAAAGTTGCACACGCTATATATTGCGCTCCAAAAGTATTGTATAATTTCAAAATAACTGTCCCAACGACTGAGGTTAAAGTGCAGACAGTCTGCTTTAATTTGAGGGTATTTTCATCCATATCGGGTAAACCGTTTAGAAATCACAGCAGTTTTTTATGGGACCAAAAGTATGAGGACAAATTCACTTATGTGTATTAAAAGTTTATGTGTATCAAAAGTTTAGTGTTTGGTCCCATATTCCTAGCACGCAATGATTACATCAAGCTTGTGACTCTACAAAGTTGTTGGATACATTTGCTGTTTGTTGTTTTGGTTTCAGATTATTTTGTGCCCAATATAAATGAATGGTATATAATGTATTGTGTAAATGTTAGCATCCACTTTTATTGTAAATATGATTATAATATATTTCTAAACACTTCTACATAATGTGGATGCTACCATGATTATGGCTGAATGAATCATGAATCATGAATAATGATGAGTGACAAATTTACAGAGGCACAAATATCATACCCCGAAGACATGCAAACCTCTCACCATTACAATAACAGGAGAGGTTAGCATCTTTGGGGGGGTGTGATATTTATGCCTCTAACTTTATGAGCCTCCATCTGTCATACTTTTGGCCATATAGTGTAAGTATGTGGACACCTGCTCATTGAACATCTTATTCCAAAATCCTGGGCATTAATATGGAGTGCACTCTTCTGGAATGGCTTTCCACTAGATGTTGCAACATTGCTGCAGGGACTTGCTTCCATTCAGACACAAAAGCATTAGTGAGGTCGGGCACTGATGTTGGGCGATTAGGCCTGGCTCTCAGTCGGCATTCTAATTAATCCCAAAGGTGTTTGTTTGGGTTGAGATCAGGGCTCTGTGCAGGCCAGTCAAGTTCTTCCACACCGATCTTGACAAACCATTTCTGTATGGACCTCGCTTTGTGCAATGGTGCATTGTCATGCTGAAACAGAAAAGGACCTTCCCCAAACTGTTGCCACAAGGTTGGAAACACAGAATCGTCTAGAATGTCATTGTATGCTGTAGCGTTAAGTTTCCCTTCACTGGAACTAAGAGGCCTAGCCCGAACCATGAAAAACATCCCCAGACCATTATTCCTCTTCCGCCAAATTTTACAGTTGGCACTATGCATTCGGGCAGGTTGCGTTCTCCTTGTATCCGCCTAACCCAGATTTGTCCGTTGGACTGCCAGATGGTTAAGCGTGATTCATCACTTCAGAGAACGTGTTTCCACTGCTACAGAGTCCAATGGCGGCGAGCTTTACACCACTCCAGCCGACGCTTGGCATTGCGCATGGTGATCTTAGGCTTGTGTGCTCGGCCATGGAAATCCATTTCATTAAACTCCCGACAAACAGTTATTGTGCTGACGTTGCTTCCAGAGGCAGTTTGGAACTCGGTAGTGAGTGTTGCAACTGAGGACAGACGATTTTTATGCGCTACGCACTTCAGCACTCGGTGGTCCCGTTCTGTTAGCTTGTGTTGCCTACCACGTCGTGGCTGAGCCGTTGTTGCTCCTAGACGTTTCCACTTCACAATAACAGACCGGGGCAGCTCTAGCAGGGCAGAAGTTTATGAACTGACTTGTTGGAAAGGTGGCATCCTATGCCACGTTGAAAGTCACTGAGCTCTTCAGTAAGCCCATTCTACTGCCAATGTTTGTCTATGGAGATTGCATGGCTTTATGATATATTTTATACACCTATCATCAATGGGTGTGGCTGAAATAGCCGAATCCACAGTGTTTTCCATGTCACATATTGATACGTCTGTCTTGACATCAGATATTGATACGTCTGTCTTGACATCAGATATTGATATGTCTGTCTTGACATCAGATATTGATACGTCTGTCTTGACATCAGATATTGATACGTCTGTCTTGACATCAGATATTGATACGTCTGTCTTGACATCAGATATTGATACGTCTGTCTTGACATCAGATATTGATACGTCTGTCTTGACATCAGATATTGATACGTCTGTCTTGACATCAGATATTGATACGTCTGTCTTGACATCAGATATTGATACGTCTGTCTTGACATCAGATATTGATACGTCTGTCTTGACATCAGATATTGATACGTCTGTCTTGACATCAGATATTGATACGTCTGTCTTGACATCAGATATTGATACGTCTGTCTTGACATCAGATATTGATACATCTGTCTTGACATCAGATATTGATACGTCTGTCTTGACATCAGATATTGATACATCTGTCTTGACATCAGATATTGATACGTCTCTCTTGACATCAGATATTGATACGTCTGTCTTGACATCAGATATTGATACATCTGTCTTGACATCAGATATTGATACGTCTGTCTTGACATCAGATATTGATACGTCTGTCTGTGCAAATGAAACAAAGCATGCAGCAGTCAGAGCTTTGGAGACTGAATGAATTAAGACTGCAGTGGAACCAGGGGATCAATAAGGGCTGTTCACTTTAATAAAGACCAAATCCACATCATGAATGAGACAGAAGCATTTGGGAGGGAGGATACAAGCTGCCATCTAATGGCTAGTCTCCCCCACTGTGTTAAATTAGGTGGCGTTCAGTGCGAAAAAACGGTGTGCAACGTTCAATTAAACGGAAACGCTCTGTTCTGAATGACCAGTTGTAAAACGGGGATGGGTTTGGTTGTAGGATGGGGAACGCTGTCAACATGGCCGCTGCCCTTTTAATTAGTCACGCATTGCTTCAAGACGCACCCTGCCACACCCACCAAATGTACCTCCATGTCTGTTCAAGAACGTTTTGGGGAAATGTGTCGTTCAGTACAAACCGTCATGCGATGTAGTAAACGTTTTATCGAACTGATCAGTCCCTGACTCCTTCACTCTACTACTTATTGACTGGCTATGCTCTGCTCTGCTCTTCCATCCCCTGGACTATGAGCTGTGCTGCTAGCAGATATTTCTAGATATTTTTGACTCCTTCAAACCTTCTATTCTGTAATATGTTCCTTATCCGTATTCCTACTGATCACCTTGCATTTCTGCTGATGCGATCTGACCCTGTTGCCCTTCTGCTCCAATAGGTGCTGTTTGTCCCCAGACACTGGTGGCACTATGTGGAGTCTATTGACCCCATCACCGTCAGTGTCAACTCCTGGATTGAGTTGGTATGTACAGTAAAGTCACCTCCAACTAAATGGTGTTAAGTATGTTTATGGGGAAATTGGATGTTTGAGAGGAGGGCCATAATTACAGTACAGCTTGATGAAGAGTTTCCCACCACTAGCTACCACTACCGCCCATAGTGCCATGGTCAAAATTAGTGCACTATGTAGGGGATAGGGTGTTATTCAGGACACAGCCACAGTGATGGATGTGAGAGGTGTTGAGGCTCTCTGATGCTGTGGGTTTTTGAGTAATGAACAGGCATCAGAGTAAAGGTACCCCTGTCATAATGATTTGTGAGTTTGCATGTAGAGGAGTGGTGCGCTGCATAACACAGTCACATACAGATAATTGCCAAAATAATGGAAACACTTGAGTAAATGAGGGAAACAAAGTATATTGAAAGCAGGTGCTTTCACACAGGTGTGGGTTAATTAAGTTCTGAGTTAATTAAGCAATTCATATCCTATCATGTTTAAGGTCATGTATAAAGATGCTGGGCAGGCCATTATTTTGGCTACCATGGCTATGCCCCCATAGGATGACAATGCCCCCATCCACAGGGTACGAGTGGTCACTGAATGGTGTGATGAGCATGAAAACAATGCAAACCATATTCCACACTTCTGAGAGATTCTGGAGCGGCGCCTGAGACAGCATTTTCCACCACCATCAACAAAACAATGATGGTATTTCTCGTGGAGGAATAGCGTCACGTCCCCCCCCAATCGAGTTCCAGACACTTGTAGAATCTATGCCAAGGTGCATTGAAGCTGTTCTGGAGGCTCGTGGTGGCTCAACACCCTATTAAGACACTTTGTTGGTGTTTCCTTTATTTTGGAAGTTACCTGTATCTAGATGAGAGGAATGTGTATTCAGGTAGTGTGTCACCTTCGATGCCTCCTGATAACTGTCTCTGAGACAAGGTCACAGACACAATCAATTATGCCTGCTGCACATAATGTCTTTATCAGCAACTTCTTTCCCTTAATAGGAGTTTTTCTTTCTACTTCCTGATCTGATACAGGAAGTTGATGATGAGGCGAGGGTAGGCGAGGCCCTCACCAAAGCCATCGTTTGTGCTCTGAAGACGACACCTAGTAACGACAATGATGATGACTGGCTCAATCCCACTGAGGTACAGTATCCTGACACTAGCCTGAGTCCTAGATCTGTCTGTGTCCTAGATCTGACCGAATAAACAGATCTCGGACCAGGCTACCTTGACCCTGAGTTAACCTCTTCACACTCTAGGTCTAAAGATTGGCAGTTCAGTTAGCACTGTCACAAGCCACAACGAACCCCTTGTACCGTGCAGAATCTGATGGCACATTTGCCGTGCACACTCAGGGTCAATCTGAGTGCAGTCCGACCATTTGTTCTCCTTATAAGAGCAGAGATCAGAAGGAGGAGCGTGTTCTGGTGGGCTGAGGTCCAGAGAAAGAAAATGTCCCAGGAATGCAGCATAGAACAGAGGAGATTCCAACCCCCCCATATTGACCAATCTGTCTAGCTCCAGTTAGCATTTGAGTTGTTGACTGATCTTGTGATCTCTAGCCTAAAACCGGCCTTTTTTTTTATGTAAAAAAAATAATAATAATACATATTCTCCCCAATTTCGTGGTATCCAATTGTTAGTAGTTACTGTCTTGTCTCATCGCTACAACTCCCGTACGGGCTCAGGAGAGACGAAGGTCGAGAGCCATGCGTCCTCCGAAACACAACCCAACCAAGCCGCACTGCTTCTTAACACAGCGTGCATCCAACCCGGAAGCCAGCCGCACCAATGTGTCGGAGGAAACACCGTACACCTAGCCAGCCACAGGAGTTGCTAGTGCGCGATGAGACAGGCAAAACCCTCCCTAACCCGGATGACGCTAGGCCAATTGTGCGTTGCCCCTTGGACCTCCCAGTCGCGGCCGGCTGCGACAGAGCCTGGGCTCGAACCCGGAGTCTCTGGTGGCACAGCTAGTGCCTTAGACCACTGCGCCACCCGGGAGGCCTTAAAACCGGCCTTTTTAGTTAAGAAATTAAGAGCTCCACAGAGATGACAAAGCAGAGCATTGTGTGTGTGTGACTAGTTTTAAAAATGTTTTATTTTATTTATCTAAGCAAGTCAGTTAAGAACAAATTCTTATTTACAATGACGGCCTACTGGAGAATAGTGGTTTAACTGACTTTATCAGGGGCAGAACGACAGATTTTTACCTTGTCAGCTCGGGGATTCAATCCAGAAACCTTTCGGTTACTGGCCCAACACTCTAACCACTAGGCTACCTGCCACCCCAAAGTTAAGAGCCATAGTCCCTGTAAACACATAGTACTGACCATAGTCCCTGTAAACACATAGTACTGACCATAGTCCCTGTAAACACATAGTACTGACCATAGTCCCTGTAAACACATAGTACTGACCATAGTCCCTGTAAACACACAGTACTGACCATAGTCCCTGTAAACACACAGTACTGACCATAGTCCCTGTAAACACACAGTACTGACCATAGTCCCTGTAAACACATAGTACTGACCATAGTCCCTGTAAACACACAGTACTGACCATAGTCCCTGTAAACACATAGTACTGACCATAGTCCCTGTAAACACACAGTACTGACCATAGTCCCTGAGTAAAGCGGAGAGTGACGAAACATTGGTTCATTTCATAACGGTTGAGTTTATAGTTTTGACTTTTTTTATTTTTCCAAAGGAGGGGTTGGTGGGACATGACGAGAACATGCAGTACCTGAACCTGGCTGTGGGGGCCTGCATGGAGAAGAGAGGGATAACAAGTCACCGTGACCAACAGACCCAGGACACCCCAGCATGTCCAAGGGCAAAACGTGACTCCAGGGGCCAAGCTAAGAACACCAGCTCTTCATCACCACCAGCAGAGTACCTTTCCTCCTCTTCCACACCATCCACCATGCCCTTCGGCCCTCACCTCATCCCTGTGGCCTGGAACCAGATCACCAACCAGGAAACTACAGAGCAGAACCCCAAAAACCAAGACAGAACGTCACCATCCAGAGACTGTGACATAATCAGGTCTAGCAGCGTAACCCAAAACACCCCTCCCAGACCTGTCAGTGGGAGTAGAGCCCAGCACCAGCATGGAGGGGAAAGCATGTCCAGCTCCGGTTCAGCCTCAGACCCCCTACTGTTACCACAGCCAGGGTGCAGAGATGGAGGAAGGCCACCACCTGGGGACAGAGACCAGGGCAATGGTGACAGAGCACACTGCCCTGTCGCCATCACCACCAACGACCTACTGCAGTGCCTGGTTCACCCTGAGGTCATTGCTAGAGTCTCTGAGCTACTGATGGAGAGAGTCCGGTCAGGGACAGCCACAACACCATAGCTTCATAATCTACATTCCAACGTTCATTCTAGTATGCTACTGAGATTGAATGCCAAAATACATTGCTTCATTCTAAGTGCTAAGCTAGTATGGATATTGCAACAGAGCCTAACAAGTAGATTGTACGTAACTTCCCCCAATTGTTAAAAATGGGGAAAGGAGTCATCATCAGTAAGTCTATAGAGTTTAACTGGGTTCAGTTGACTTGACGGCTGAGGTAGTCAAGGTGGAGCATATCATAGTATTAATACCTCTGACACTGGCTCTTATTTCCCCTAATGCTGCTGGGAGTCTCTGGCTACGTCCAAAATGGCACCTTGTTCCCTATATAGTGCACTACTATTGACCAGAACGGCTTGATGATAAGGCGAGAGTAGAACGGTCCTGGTCAAAAGTAGTGCACTATATAGGGAATAGGGTGCCATTTGGGACGCAAGCCTCTGTGGAGTTAACAGTGATTCAGAAACCACTGAATGAACGGCCATGCTCTGCAGTGCCCACATGGGAAATCCTGCCTGGCTGATAGTTATTCCAAAGTGTCAGAGAAGGGAAAACGGAAAGAGGTTTCACACTTTTTTCTATATTTTCTTACCCTCCTGCTCCTCCTTTTTCTACCCCATCTACACTGAGTGTACAACACATTATGAACACCTGCTCTTTCCATGACATAGACTGACCAGGCTAATCCAGGTGAAAGCTATGATCCCTTATGGATGTTGCCTGTTCAATCCACTTGACACAAACCTGTTCTTGACACCGGTTTGTGTCAAGAACTGCAATTCTGCTGAGTTTTTAACGCTGAACAGTTTCCCGTTTGCATCAAGAATGGTCCAACCACCCAAAGGACATCCAGCCAACTTGACACAACTGTGGGAAGCATTGGAGTCAACATGAGCCAGCAGGCCAGCATCCCTGTGGAATGTTTTGGACACCTTGTAGAGTCCATGCCCAGACGAATTGAGTCTGTGCTAAGGGCAAAAGGGGGTGCAACTCAATATTAGGATGGTGTTCCTAATGTTTTATACACTCAGTGTATATGGTTTACACTGAGTGTAGTATGTTATAGTCTTGGCGACTCCATGAGGTCAAATCCAAGTCAAGAGCATTTCTTCCATTCTTACCATGTTTGTAGTCTTGTGAAATTAGACATTTATTTTCTACCTATGCCGAGCAAATAGCGCTCCAAAATAGCACTGAAAATGTAACTTTGTATAATCCTTGTAATAATAACAGTGATAGCTAGTATTTCTCAGATGTCGGCTACATTTTCTGCCTTCCATTCCCCAGCTGGTAGGTTATGTTTGCGTCCCAAATGGCACCTTATTCTATATTTAGTACACTCCTTTTTTGTGTTTTTTTGGTATTTTATTAGGATCCCCTTTTAGCTGTTGCCAACCTGGAGCTAGTCTTCCAGCGACTACTCTTCCTCTTTAGACCAGGGCTCTGCCTTCCATTCCCCAGCTGGTAGATTCTGTTTGCGTCCAAGGGCTCTGGTCTGAAGTGGAAGGACTATATAGGGAATAGGATGCCAGTTAGGGTGAAGATGTTAGAAAGGCAGGCTGTTATGGTATTGTGATTAATGAATGCTGTCTAAGGAGTGATGATGTGATATGTCCCAGTTACCAGGAAGTGATGTGTTATTTTTCTGTCTCTCTATAATCCTGGGTCTGTGACAAGGGAAGGAAACCAAAGCTCTGAATGAATATATTCTAGAAACATGTAAGCGCCACCAACAATGAGGTAGTCCAGCAAAAACGTAAGAGTAGCAAGCTTTCAGAAACCCATCAGAAATAAAAGTATCATATTCAGAGAAATGTACACATTTTTATTTACGTACAAGAGTACAATTAGAGTAAAATGGTTCCCAGGAGTGGAATGTTTTATGAAGGTCTATCTATCAAATGATTAGGACACACTAGACATTTTTCCCTGACTCATAGTTTGTCATTTGAATGAGGCTCTTTTAGTTAAGTCTACTCCAGTATTTGTCTCAGGTAGCCAGTCTAAAGAGCAGGGATGGAAATTAATCTAGGCCACTATTAAAAATTGTTCTACTAGACCAGCTGGCTAGTACCCAAAATCCTTAAGTTTCATGCCTGCTAAAGAAGGACCTTTTTCACAATGTTCTGTAATTGTTTTGTTTATCAACTACAAGAGTCCGTTGTTTTCCTCTTCATCTTTGAACATCATTGTAAACAGGGGACTTCAGATCATTTTACTATGTACAGTAACATTTGATAAATTCACAAAAACAATATACAGCATTTCAACAATATGTTTTGTTAGCACTGGTCCTGGTCTGAACTCCAGATTTTGAGAAGTGTCTCAGTTGGAGTGCTAACTGTGGTTAGTCCATACTGTAAGATCACACAGACAGGGTGTGACAATAACTAACAACATACAGTAAGGTTCAGCAAGTAAAATACACTCAATCACCATATCTTAATACTTTGCTTCAATTTACAAATGTATAAAACAAAAAACATTCCACACTAGGGGCTTACAAATCTCCTGAGAGGGAAATATTCTGAAGTCAGTCACCAGACTACATCTTGGTGCTCTTCTCTATGGAGTTCAAGTACATAGTGTCATCTGTCTGGTCCTTCTTCAGCTCGTCTTCATCCTCATTGACTGTCTTGTCTGGGAACAGCTGGTCTAGCTCGCCTGGGTCTACGTAGGTGTAGAAGTAAGCCATGATGGAGAAGATGATGCAGACTGCCACCAGGAGGCCAGCGAACAGCAGGAACTCCATCCACTGGGAATGTCAGAATCAATGTTAAACACATTTAACACTGGGGACTATGGTTGTTATTTGATAGCCATACTTATTATCCTGGTGTACTCGCTACTCAAGCTGGAGAGAGAAAGGGAACAAGCCATTATTATTGTTGTGATTGCAGTAGTCCACTAGAGGGAAACCAGACACTGCTCTGTTTGACTCTTTTTAACTGTTTTATGAGGTCTATGGGTTCAATGGTGCACTGACAAGGCTTCCTAAAAGGCACAGTAAAAACAAAACCGTCTTCTACCACTGGGACTTACCTGATCCAGACCTGCCCCCTCTGCTACGATTAGCACAATGACATTGCCAAAGGCTACAGTCAGCAGCCAGCCGGCCTGCAGCACTGACTTCATGTTGGCTGGGGCCTGTATTGAACATAGACCTAGATATTGTTTATCATTGGCAGGGAAAAGCATATCACATGTTCTTCACTCAAACATGATCTCCTTGTAGAGGCTGAATTCCTAATAATCAACCCGTAGCTGTCTATACCCCCTAGCCACTTCTAGTAGATCTGAAAGGTTTCTGGTTGGTATAAGCTAAGTGTTCATCATACTGGACACCAATTCTTTCAGATCTACACAGGTGCCTAAGTAAGCATTTGAGGTTTATTAGTCAATACTCAACCAATACTCAATCAATAATCACTGGATACCTACTGACCTGTGAATAGGAGAACTCGATGCCTGTGATGGAGAACATGACTTCTCCTGCTGTCATCAGGGCATACTGGGGGATCTGCCAGGCTATGTGAACATTGTTGGCCTTCACAAATCAAATCAAAAATAATTGAATCACATGCTTCGTAAACAACAGACGTAGACTAACAGTAAAATTCCCAACAATGCAGAGAGAAAAAAGGAGAACTAATAACCTTGACATCCTCCATCTTCTGGGGAATGATCTGTCCAGGGCCCTGGACAAAAGTAAAGGAAGATATGAGTACTGTCTGCCAGAGCAGGCACTGACGATGTGAGCAATGCCAAGGTCGTGGGTTCAATTCCCGCAGGGATCACATACCTTTAGTAAGTGTAACTTACTAGGTAGCTAGTACTAGAAGTAGCTAGTACTGTGCTAGTCCATGTATTTATACTGCCAATGTGGTTTCAGGCCATAGCAGGCAGCACTTAATAGTACCTACATACAGTATGGTATTTTGTGATCTCATGTATAGGCAGTGGGCTGACTCACCCCTTTGAGGATGACGGTGTATGAAGCTCCAGAGTCAAGCAGGCCCAGGTTAATGGAGAAGTCCTGTGAGCCTGATGTACACCTCACGTGTGTATACCTGTGAGAGATGGCATAGGTGAAGGATTTAGAGAGGGCAGAGGTAAAAGAGATCTGTGGATACTGAGATATGATACTGACTATCAGTGGAGGCTGCTGAGGGGAGGACGGCTCATAATAATGGCTGGAATGGAGCATATGGAATGGTATCAAAAACATGGAAACCACGTGTTTGAAGTATTTGATACCATTCCACTTATTCTGCTCCAGCCATTACCACGAGCTCATCCTCTCTAATTAAGGTGCCACCAGCATCCTGTGGACTGTATCTATTTCTAAATTATTACTACATTAGTCAGATGTTCAATGTTAGAAAATTAGGAATATCAATTATTGAATGCTTTGTCAGTGGACTAGGAAGAGACACTTTACACTATTTTAAGATGAACTGCAATGGAACAGAAATATGGCCACTCACTCATTTCTTTCCACACTCTTATTGGGAGATATGCCATAGTCAGCGGGTATGTAAAAGTCCACAGCAGCCATTGTTACGTTCACAGCCTCACTCCGCGTGTTTATGAACCTGTTAGAGCAATACTTGAATCTTTTCAGCGTATTCACTGAACTAACGGAAGTCAGTCTTTCCGATGGAGTATTATTCCTATTTCAATTCAAACATAAACACATAATTACCTCAGGTATGCTTCCATTCTTTCACTTTTAAGTATGTTGTCTGTCGCCTATATTATAAAAAAATGAAAACAGAAACAGATTGCAAACACAGAAATGATTTCTGTAGTGACTGAAAGTACAGTTCTACAGAACTGTAAGATCATAGTGAACTTCAGACTCACTAGTTGACACACTATTCCCGAGGTTTTGCTGTGCAGGACGAGACTGTAGGCTTTCTGCTCTGTGAAAGTCTCTCTACACTCATGAAAGTGTCCATTGTGATTGATCCCCACAGTGATGGTCTTGTTGTGTCCCCCCAGTTCAAGATGCTGATATGCTTGAGGATCCTGATAGACATAGAGGCATGTGTATTACATGTATTGCCATGATTAATGTTCAGCTCTAATCAGACCTGCGTTCAAATATTAAATTATTTCAAATACTCCAACTGGGCTTGATCGAGCTTTCCTGGCACAATGGAACCAATAAAATAGTCACAAAACGGCAAACTCCAGGCAGGCTAAAGCAAACACAAAGTTTTTGAAAGATTTCAAATAGTATTTGAACCCAGGTCTGGCTGTAATAGCTGTAGAACAATGGACCTGTTGACCTCAGAACACACTCCTATCTGTTGCCGTGAGATGTAGCTGTAGACTCCTATGGTGTCGGACTATGGAGCGTCTACAGAGTCTACAGCCATTTCTCATGGCAATCCTATCTGGTAGGTCTGCTTTCTATGAAGTCAAGGTTTATTATTAGTCACAGCATTATTAGCGTAGCAGAGTAAAACTAGGGTAAAACACCCCAGCCCAGTTTACCTCATAGGATTTGATGGGTTGTGAGAATAGGTTACTCCCAGGGATGCTTAGTTTGACGTCACTGTCAGCCAGGTTGTAGACCTGTAGCAGACACTGTCCATGAGGTGCAGGCTCCACCACCGTTTTCTAGCAGAGGAATAGAGAGAGAGGGGACATCAGAGGACAGGTGACTGTCTCTGTTACAAAGGTGGCAATCCAGGTGGGTTTGTTTTTACAGTTGCAACATATTAATGTTGTTCCTGCTACACTAAACACTTCTCCAGGCATTGTGAGATCAGACCATCTATGCAGCGCAACTGCAAAAACAGATGACCTGGAGTGTCACTTACAGAAGTGAAGTGACCCAGAGATCAGAGGAGGCTGGTGGGAGGAGCTATAGTAGGATGGGCTCATTGTAATGACTGGAATGGAATGAATGGAACGGAGTCTAATGTGGTTTCCATATGTTGGATACGGTTCCATTTATTCCATTCCAGCCATTACAATAAGCCTATAGCTCCTCCCACCAAACTCCTCTGCCAGAGATGCTGCATCTTACCATGACGTTGACCTCCACCAAGGTGGCAGCACCGAAGGCAAGCGCTGCAAAGATCATACCAACAGCCATCTTCTTCAGCGGCCTAAGGGGAGATGGAGATGTATCAGGCTTTCTGTCTCTAAAGGGGAGATGGAGACGGTATCAGGCATTCTGTCTCTAAAGGGGAGATGGAGACGGTATCAGGCATTCTGTCTCTAAAGGGGAGATGGAGACGGTATCAGGCTTTCTGTCTCTAAAGGGGAGATGGAGCCGGTATCAGGCATTCTGTCTCTAAAGGGGAGATGGAGCCGGTATCAGGCATTCTGTCTCTAAAGGGGAGATGGAGACGGTATCAGGCTTTCTGTCTCTAAAGGGGAGATGGAGACGGTATCAGGCATTCTGTCTGTAAAGGGGAGATGGAGCCGTATAATTCTGTCTCTAAAGGGGAGATGGAGATGGTATCAGGCATTCTGTCTCTAAAGGGGAGATGGAGACGGTATCAGGCATTCTGTCTCTAAAGGGGAGATGGAGACGGTATCAGGCTTTCTGTCTCTAAAGGGGAGATGGAGACGGTATCAGGCATTCTGTCTCTAAAGGGGAGATGGAGCCGTATCATTCTGTCTCTAAAGGGGAGATGGAGCCGTATCAGGCTTTCTGTCTCTAAAGGGGAGATGGAGACGGTATCAGGCTTTCTGTCTCTAAAGGGGAGATGGAGACAGTATCAGGCTTTCTGTCTCTAAAGGGGAGATGGAGACGGTATCAGGCTTTCTGTCTCTAAAGGGGAGATGGAGACGGTATCAGGCATTCTGTCTCTAAAGGGGAGATGGAGACGTATCATTCTGTCTCTAAAGGGGAGATGGAGACGGTATCAGGCTTTCTGTCTCTAAAGGGGAGATGGAGACGGTATCAGGCTTTCTGTCTCTAAAGGGGAGATGGAGACGGTATCAGGCTTTCTGTCTCTAAAGGGGAGATGGAGACGGTATCAGGCATTCTGTCTCTAAAGGGGAGATGGAGACGGTATCAGGCATTCTGTCTCTAAAGGGGAGATGGAGACGGTATCAGGCATTCTGTCTCTAAAGGGGAGATGGAGCCGTATCATTCTGTCTCTAAAGGGGAGATGGAGCCGTATCAGGCTTTCTGTCTCTAAAGGGGAGATGGAGACGGTATTAGGCATTCTGTCTCTAAAGGGGAGATGGAGACGGTATCAGGCATTCTGTCTCTAAAGGGGAGATGGAGACGGTATCAGGCATTCTGTCTCTAAAGGGGAGATGGAGACGGTATCAGGCATTCTGTCTCTAAAGGGGAGATGGAGACGGTATCAGGCATTCTGTCTCTAAAGGGGAGATGGAGACGGTATCAGGCATTCTGTCTCTAAAGGGGAGATGGAGACGGTATCAGGCATTCTGTCTCTAAAGGGGAGATGGAGACGGTATCAGGCATTCTGTCTCTAAAGGGGAGATGGAGACGGTATCAGGCATTCTGTCTCTAAAGGGGAGATGGAGACGGTATCAGGCATTCTGTCTCTAAAGGGGAGATGGAGACGGTATCAGGCATTCTGTCTCTAAAGGGGAGATGGAGACGGTATCAGGCATTCTGTCTCTAAAGGGGAGATGGAGACGGTATCAGGCATTCTGTCTCTAAAGGGGAGATGGAGACGGTATCAGGCATTCTGTCTCTAAAGGGGAGATGGAGACAGTATCAGGCTTTCTGTCTCTAAAGGGGAGATGGAGACGGTATCAGGCATTCTGTCTCTAAAGGGGAGACGGAGACGGTATCAGGCTTTCTGTCTCTAAAGGGGAGATGGAGCCGTATCATTCTGTCTCTAAAGGGGAGATGGAGCCGTATCAGGCTTTCTGTCTCTAAAGGGGAGATGGAGACGGTATCAGGCTTTCTGTCTCTAAAGGGGAGATGGAGCCGGTATCAGGCATTCTGTCTGTAAAGGGGAGATGGAGCCGGTATCATTCTGTCTCTAAAGGGGAGATGGAGACGGTATCAGGCTTTCTGTCTCTAAAGGGGAGATGGAGACGGTATCAGGCATTCTGTCTGTAAAGGGGAGATGGAGACGGTATCAGGCTTTCTGTCTCTAAAGGGGAGATGGAGCCGTATCATTCTGTCTCTAAAGGGGAGATGGAGACGGTATCAGGCTTTCTGTCTCTAAAGGGGAGATGGAGCCGTATCAGGCATTTTGTCTCTAAAGGGGAGATGGAGACGGTATCAGGCTTTCTGTCTCTAAAGGGGAGATGGAGCCGTATCAGGCATTCTGTCTCTAAAGGGGAGATGGAGACGGTATCAGACATTCTGTCTCTAAAGGGGAGATGTAGACGGTATCAGGCATTCTGTCTCTAAAGGGGAGATGGAGACGGTATCAGGCATTCTGTCTCTAAAGGGGAGATGTAGACGGTATCAGGCATTCTGTCTCTAAAGGGGAGATGGAGACGGTATCAGGCTTTCTGTCTCTAAAGGGGAGATGGAGCCGTATCATTCTGTCTCTAAAGGGGAGATGGAGCCGTATCAGGCTTTCTGTCTCTAAAGGGGAGATGGAGACGGTATCAGGCTTTCTGTCTCTAAAGGGGAGATGGAGCCGGTATCAGGCATTCTGTCTGTAAAGGGGAGATGGAGCCGGTATTATTCTGTCTCTAAAGGGGAGATGGAGACGGTATCAGGCTTTCTGTCTCTAAAGGGGAGATGGAGACGGTATCAGGCATTCTGTCTGTAAAGGGGAGATGGAGACGGTATCAAGCTTTCTGTCTCTAAAGGGGAGATGGAGCCGTATCATTCTGTCTCTAAAGGGGAGATGGAGCCGTATCAGGCTTTCTGTCTCTAAAGGGGAGATGGAGACGGTATCAGGCTTTCTGTCTCTAAAGGGGAGATGGAGCCGTATCAGGCTTTCTGTCTCTAAAGGGGAGATGGAGATGGTATCAGGCATTCTGTCTCTAAAGGGGAGATGGAGCCGTATAATTCTGTCTCTAAAGGGGAGATGGAGACGGTATCAGGCATTCTGTCTCTAAAGGGGAGATGTAGACGGTATCAGGCATTCTGTCTCTAAAGGGGAGATGGAGACGGTATCAGGCATTCTGTCTCTAAAGGGGAGATGGAGACGGTATCAGGCATTCTGTCTCTAAAGGGGAGATGGAGACGGTATCAGGCATTCTGTCTCTAAAGGGGAGATGGAGACGGTATCAGGCTTTCTGTCTCTAAAGGGGAGATGGAGACGGTATCAGACATTCTGTCTCTAAAGGGGAGATGTAGACGGTATCAGGCATTCTGTCTCTAAAGGGGAGATGGAGACGGTATCAGGCTTTCTGTCTCTAAAGGGGAGATGGAGACGGTATCAGGCATTCTGTCTCTAAAGGGGAGACGGAGACGGTATCAGGCATTCTGTCTCTAAAGGGGAGATGGAGACGGTATCAGGCTTTCTGTCTCTAAAGGGGAGATGGAGACGGTATCAGGCTTTCTGTCTCTAAAGGGGAGATGGAGCCGGTATCATTCTGTCTCTAAAGGGGAGATGGAGACGGTATCAGGCTTTCTGTCTCTAAAGGGGAGATGGAGCCGGTATCAGGCTTTCTGTCTCTAAAGGGGAGATGGAGCCGTATCATTCTGTCTCTAAAGGGGAGATGGAGACGGTATCATTCTGTCTCTAAAGGGGAGATGGAGACGGTATCAGGCATTCTGTCTCTAAAGGGGAGATGGAGCCGTATCAGGCTTTCTGTCTCTAAAGGGGAGATGGAGATGGTATCAGGCTTTCTGTCTCTAAAGGGGAGATGGAGATGGTATCAGGCTTTCTGTCTCTAAAGGGGAGATGGAGACGGTATCAGGCTTTCTGTCTCTAAAGGGGAGATGGAGCCGTATAATTCTGTCTCTAAAGGGGAGATGGAGCCGTATCAGGCTTTCTGTCTCTAAAGGGGAGATGGAGATGGTATCAGGCATTCTGTCTCTAAAGGGGAGATGGAGACGGTATCAGGCATTCTGTCTCTAAAGGGGAGATGTAGACGGTATCAGGCATTCTGTCTCTAAAGGGGAGATGGAGACGGTATCAGGCATTCTGTCTCTAAAGGGGAGATGGAGACGGTATCAGGCTTTCTGTCTCTAAAGGGGAGATGGAGCCGTATAATTCTGTCTCTAAAGGGGAGATGGAGACGGTATCAGGCATTCTGTCTCTAAAGGGGAGATGGAGACGGTATCAGGCATTCTGTCTCTAAAGGGGAGATGGAGACGGTATCAGGCATTCTGTCTCTAAAGGGGAGATGGAGACGTATCAGGCATTCTGTCTCTAAAGGGGAGATGGAGACGTATCAGGCTTTCTGTCTCTAAAGGGGAGATGGAGACGGTATCAGGCATTCTGTCTCTAAAGGGGAGATGGAGAAGGTATCAGGCTTTCTGTCTCTAAAGGGGAGATGGAGACGGTATCAGGCATTCTGTCTGTAAAGGGGAGATGGAGACGGTATCAGGCTTTCTGTCTCTAAAGGGGAGATGGAGACGGTATCAGGCTTTCTGTCTCTAAAGGGGAGATGGAGACGTATCAGGCATTCTGTCTCTAAAGGGGAGATGGAGACGGTATCAGGCATTCTGTCTCTAAAGGGGAGATGTAGACGGTATCAGGCATTCTGTCTCTAAAGGGGAGATGGAGACGGTATCAGGCATTCTGTCTCTAAAGGGGAGATGGAGACGGTATCAGGCATTCTGTCTCTAAAGGGGAGATGGAGACGGTATCAGGCATTCTGTCTCTAAAGGGGAGATGGAGACGGTATCAGACATTCTGTCTCTAAAGGGGAGATGTAGACGGTATCAGGCATTCTGTCTCTAAAGGGGAGATGGAGACAGTATCAGGCTTTCTGTCTCTAAAGGGGAGATGGAGACGGTATCAGGCATTCTGTCTCTAAAGGGGAGATGGAGACGGTATCAGGCTTTCTGTCTCTAAAGGGGAGATGGAGCCGGTATCATTCTGTCTCTAAAGGGGAGATGGAGACGGTATCAGGCTTTCTGTCTCTAAAGGGGAGATGGAGACGGTATCAGGCTTTCTGTCTCTAAAGGGGAGATGGAGCCGTATCATTCTGTCTCTAAAGGGGAGATGGAGACGGTATCAGGCATTCTGTCTCTAAAGGGGAGATGGAGACGGTATCAGGCATTCTGTCTCTAAAGGGGAGATGGAGACGGTATCAGGCATTCTGTCTCTAAAGGGGAGATGGAGACGGTATCAGGCATTCTGTCTCTAAAGGGGAGATGGAGCCGGTATCATTCTGTCTCTAAAGGGGAGATGGAGACGGTATCAGGCATTCTGTCTCTAAAGGGGAGATGGAGACGGTATCAGGCATTCTGTCTCTAAAGGGGAGATGGAGACGTATCAGGCATTCTGTCTCTAAAGGGGAGATGGAGACGTATCAGGCTTTCTGTCTCTAAAGGGGAGATGGAGACGGTATCAGGCATTCTGTCTCTAAAGGGGAGATGGAGAAGGTATCAGGCTTTCTGTCTCTAAAGGGGAGATGGAGACGGTATCAGGCATTCTGTCTGTAAAGGGGAGATGGAGACGGTATCAGGCTTTCTGTCTCTAAAGGGGAGATGGAGACGGTATCAGGCTTTCTGTCTCTAAAGGGGAGATGGAGACGTATCAGGCATTCTGTCTCTAAAGGGGAGATGTAGACGGTATCAGGCATTCTGTCTCTAAAGGGGAGATGGAGACGGTATCAGGCATTCTGTCTCTAAAGGGGAGATGGAGACGGTATCAGGCATTCTGTCTCTAAAGGGGAGATGGAGACGGTATCAGGCATTCTGTCTCTAAAGGGGAGATGGAGACGGTATCAGACATTCTGTCTCTAAAGGGGAGATGTAGACGGTATCAGGCATTCTGTCTCTAAAGGGGAGATGGAGACAGTATCAGGCTTTCTGTCTCTAAAGGGGAGATGGAGACGGTATCAGGCATTCTGTCTCTAAAGGGGAGACGGAGACGGTATCAGGCATTCTGTCTCTAAAGGGGAGATGGAGACGGTATCAGGCTTTCTGTCTCTAAAGGGGAGATGGAGACGGTATCAGGCATTCTGTCTCTAAAGGGGAGATGGAGACGGTATCAGGCTTTCTGTCTCTAAAGGGGAGATGGAGCCGGTATCATTCTGTCTCTAAAGGGGAGATGGAGACGGTATCAGGCATTCTGTCTCTAAAGGGGAGATGGAGACGGTATCAGGCTTTCTGTCTCTAAAGGGGAGATGGAGCCGGTATCATTCTGTCTCTAAAGGGGAGATGGAGACGGTATCAGGCTTTCTGTCTCTAAAGGGGAGATGGAGACGGTATCAGGCTTTCTGTCTCTAAAGGGGAGATGGAGCCGTATCATTCTGTCTCTAAAGGGGAGATGGAGACGGTATCAGGCATTCTGTCTCTAAAGGGGAGATGGAGACGGTATCAGGCATTCTGTCTCTAAAGGGGAGATGGAGCCGGTATCATTCTGTCTCTAAAGGGGAGATGGAGACGGTATCAGGCTTTCTGTCTCTAAAGGGGAGATGGAGCCGTATCATTCTGTCTCTAAAGGGGAGATGGAGACGGTATCAGGCATTCTGTCTGTAAAGGGGAGATGGAGACGGTATCAGGCTTTCTGTCTGTAAAGGGGAGATGGAGACGGTATCAGGCTTTCTGTCTCTAAAGGGGAGATGGAGACGGTATCAGGCTTTCTGTCTCTAAAGGGGAGATGGAGACGGTATCAGGCTTTCTGTCTCTAAAGGGGAGATGGAGACGGTATCAGGCTTTCTGTCTCTAAAGGGGAGATGGAGACGGTATCAGGCATTCTGTCTCTAAAGGGGAGATGGAGACGGTATCAGGCTTTCTGTCTCTAAAGGGGAGATGGAGACGGTATCAGGCATTCTGTCTCTAAAGGGGAGATGGAGACGGTATCAGGCATTCTGTCTCTAAAGGGGAGATGGAGACGGTATCAGGCATTCTGTCTCTAAAGGGGAGATGGAGACGGTATCAGGCATTCTGTTTCTAAAGGGGAGATGGAGACGGTATCAGGCATTCTGTTTCTAAAGGGGAGATGGAGACGGTATCAGGCATTCTGTCTCTAAAGGGGAGATGGAGACGTATCAGGCATTCTGTCTCTAAAGGGGAGATGGAGACGGTATCAGGCATTCTGTCTCTAAAGGGGAGATGGAGACGGTATCAGGCATTCTGTCTCTAAAGGGGAGATGGAGCCGTATCATTCTGTCTCTAAAGGGGAGATGGAGACGGTATCAGGCATTCTGTCTCTAAAGGGGAGATGGAGACGGTATCAGGCATTCTGTCTCTAAAGGGGAGATGGAGACGTATCAGGCATTCTGTTTCTAAAGGGGAGATGGAGACGGTATCAGGCATTCTGTCTCTAAAGGGGAGATGGAGATGGTATCAGGCATTCTGTCTCTAAAGGGGAGATGGAGCCGTATCAGGCATTCTGTCTCTAAAGGGGAGATGGAGACGGTATCAGGCATTCTGTCTCTAAAGGGGAGATGGAGGCGGATCAGGCATTCTGTCTCTAAAGGGGAGATGGAGACGGTATCAGGCATTCTGTCTCTAAAGGGAGATGGAGACGGTATCAGGCATTCTGTCTCTAAAGGGAGATGGAGACGTGTATCAGGCATTCTGTCTCTAAAGGGGAGCTGCGAGACGGTATCAGGCATTCTGTCTCATAAAGGGAGGATGGAGACGGTATCAGGCATTTCTGTCTCTAAAGGGGAAGATGGGGACGGTATCAGGCTTTCTGTCTCTAAGGGGAGATGGAGACGGTATCAGGCATTCTGTTCCTAAAGGGGAGATGGAGACGGTATCAGTCATGTCTGTCTGCTAAAGGGGAATGGAGATGGTATCAGGCATTCGTCTCTAAAGAGGAGATGGAGACGTCCCCTGTTTGAGCCTGGTGTGACTGTCCCACCGGTAGAGACCTGGTGGTACTGTCCCCTGTAGGGAGCCTGGTGTGACTGTCCCCTGTAGGGACCCTGGTGTGATTGTCCCCTGTAGGGAGCCTGGTGGTCCCCTGTAGAGAGGCTGGTGTGACTGTCCCCTTTTGGAGCCTGGTGTGTGATTGTCCCCTGTAAGGAGCCTGGTGTCATGTCCCCTGTTTGGAGCCTGGTGTGACTGTCCCTGTAGGAGGCCTGGTGTGACTGTCCCTGGTAGAGAGCCTGGTGTGACTGTCCCCTGTAGGAGCCTGGTGTGACTGTCCCCTGTAGGGAGCCTGGTGGTGACTGTCCCCTTGTAGGGAGCCTGGTGTGAATCTCCCCTGTTTGGAGGGGGAGCCTGTGTTGACTGTCCCCTCGTAGAGGAGCCTGGTGTGACTGTCCCCTGTAGGGAGCCTGGTGGTGACTGTCCCCTGTAGGGAGCCTGGTGTGTACTGTCCCCCTAGAGAGCCTGGTGTGACTGTCCTGTAGGAGCCTGGTGTGACTGTCCCCTGTAGGGAGCCTGGTGTGACTGTCCCCTGTTGGAGCTGGTGTGACTGTCCCCACGTAGAGCGCCTGGTGTGACTGTCCCCTGTAGGGAGCCTGGTGTGACTGTCCCCTGTAGGGAACCTGTGTGGATTGTCCCCTGTAGGAGCCTGGTGGTCCCCTGTAGAGAGGCTGGTGTGACTGTCCCCTGTTTGGAGCCTGGTGTGATTGTCCCCTGTAAGGAGCCTGGTGTCACTGTCCCTGTTTGGAGCCTGGTGTGACTGTCCCCTGTAGGGAGCCTGGTGTGACTGTCCCCCTGTAGAGAGGCTGGTGTGAACTGTCCCCTGTAGGGAGTCCTGGTGTTGACTGTCCCCTGTTTGGAGCCTGATGTGACTGTCCCCCTGTAGGGAGCCTGGTGGTCGCTGTGTAGGGAGCCTGGTTGACTGTCCCCTGTAGGCAGCCTGGTGTGACTGTCCCCTGTAGGGAGCCTGGTGTACTGTCCCTGTAGGAGCCTGGTGTGACTGTCCCCGCTGTTTGGAGCCTGATGTGACTGTCCCCTGTAGGGAGCCGATGTGACTGTCCCCTGTAGGGAGCCTGTGTGTGCTGTCTCCTGTAGGGAGCCTGGTGTGACTGTCCCCTGTAGGGAGCCTGGTGTGACTGTCCCCTGTTTGGAGCCTGATGTGACTTGTCCCCTGTAGGGAGCCTGGTGGTCGCGTGTAGGGAGCCTGGTTTGACTGTCTCCTGTAGGGAGCCTGGTGTGACTGTCCCCTGTAGGGAGCCTGATGTGACTGTCCCCTGTAGGGAGCCTGATGTGACTGTCCCTTAGGGACCTGGTGTGACTGTCTCCTGTAGGGAGCCTGGTGTGACTGTCCCCTGTAGGGAGCCTGGTGTGACTGTCCCCTGTAGGCCTGGTTGTGACTGTCCCCTGTAGGAGCCTGGTGTGACTGTCCCCTGTAGGGAGCCTGGTGTGACTGTCCCCTGTAGGGGCCTGGTGCTCTCCTGTATGGAGCCTGTTGTGACTGTCCCTGTTTGGAGCCTGGTGTGACTTCCCCCGTAGGACCTGGTGTGACTGTCCCGGTAGGGAGCCTGGTGTGACTGTCCCCTGTAGGGAACCTGGTGTGATTGTCCCCTGTAGGGAGCCTGGTGGTCCCTGTAAGAGAGGCTGGTGTGACTGTCCCCTGTTTGGAGCCTGGTGTGATTGTCCCCTGTAGGAGCCTGGTGTCATGTCCCCTGTTTGGAGCTGGTGTGACTGTCCCCTGTAGGGAGCCTGGTGTGACGTCCCCTGTAGAGAGGCTGGTGTGACTGTCCCCTGTAGGGAGCCTGGTGTGACTGTCCCCTGTAGGGCCTGGTGTGACTGTCCCCTTTAGGGAGCCTGGTGTGAATCTCCCCTGTTTGGAGAGCCTGGTGTGACTGTCCCCGTAGGGAGCCTGGTTGTTGACTGTCCCCTGTAGGGAGCCTGGTGTGACTGTCCCCTGTAGGAGCCTGGGGTGACTGTCCCCTGTTTGGAGCCTGGTGTGACTGTCCCCCGGTAGAGAGCCTGGTGTGACTGTCCCCTGTAGGGAGCCTGGTGTGACTGTCCCCTGTAGGGAACCTGGTGTGATTGTCCCCTGTAGGAGCCTGGTGGTCCCCTGTAGGAGCTGGTGGTGACTGTCCCCTGTTTGGAGCCTGGTGTGATTGTCCCCTGTAGGGAGCCTGGTGTCACTGTCCCCTGTTGGGAGCCTGGTGTGCTGTCCCCTGTAGGGAGCCTGGTGTGACTGTCCCCTGTAGAGAGCTGGTGTACTGTCCCCTGTAGGGAGCCTGGTGTGACTGTCCCCTGTAGGGAGCCTGGTGTGACTGTCCCCTTGTAGGGAGCCTGGTGTGAATCTCCCCTGTTTGGAGCCGGTGTGACTGTCCCCCGTAAGAGCCTGGTGTGGACTGTCCCCTGTAGGGACCTGTGTGACTGTCCCCTGTAGGAGCCTGGTGTGACTGTCCCCGTAGAGAGCCTGGTGTGACGGTCCCCTGTAGGGAGCCTGGTGTGACTGTCCCCTGTAGGGAGCCTGGTGTGACTGTCCCCTGTTTGGAGCCTGGTGTGACTGTCCCCCGTAGGAGCCTGGTGTGACTGTCCCCCGTAGAGAGCCTGGTGTGACTGTCCCCTGTAGGGAACCCTGGTTGATTGTCTCCCTGTAGGGAGCCTGGTGGTCCCCTGTAGAGAGCGCTGGTGTGACTGTCCCCTGTTTGGGCCTGGTGTGATTGTCCCCTGTAAGGGCCTGTGTGACTGTCCCCTGTTTGGAGCCTGATGTGACTGTCCCCTGTAGGGAGCCTGGTGTCTGTCCCTGTAGGGAGCCTGGTGTGACTGTCCCCTGTAGGGAGCCTGGTGTGACTCTCCCCTGTTTGGAGCCTGGTGTGACTGTCCCCTGTAGGGAGCCTGGTTTGACTGTCCCCTGTAAGGAACCTGGTGTGACTGTCCCCTGTTTGGAGCCTGGTGTGACTGTCTCCTGTAGGGAGCCTGGTGTGACTGTCCCCTGTAGGGAGCCTGGTGTGACTGTCCCCTGTAGGGAGCCTGGTGTGACTCTCCCCTGTTTGGAGCCTGGTGTGACTGTCCCCTGTAGGGAGCCTGGTGTGACTGTCCCCTGTAGGGAGCCTGGTGTGACTGTCCCCTGTTTGGAGCCTGGTGTGACTGTCCCCCTGTAGACTGGTGTGACTGTCCCCTTAGGACCTGTGTGGACTGGCCTGTAGGGACCTGGTGTGATTGTCCCCTGTAGGGAGCCTGGGTGGTCCCCTGTAGAGGCTGGTGTGACTGCCCCTGTTTGGAGCCTGGTGTGATTGTCCCCTGTAAGGAGCCTGGTGTCGGAGGGGGTCTGTTTGGAGCCTGGTGTGACTGTCCCCCTGTAGGGAGCCTGGTGTGACTGTTCCCTCTGAGAGAGGCTGGT